>NC_143526.1:47591300-47723800 GCF_031878675.1 Megascapheus bottae
TCCCTGTCTCTCTTCCCTCTCTCTCTCCCTGTCTCTCTTCCCCCCCTCTCTCCCTGTCTCTCTTCCCTCTCTCTCCCTGTCTCTCTTCCCCCCCCTCTCTCGCTGTCTCTCTTCTCCCTCTCTCCCCGTCTCTCCGGGTCTCTCTCCCTTTCTCAGGGGCCGTGGTCATCGCCTTCGTGGTCTGCTGGCTGCCCTACCACGTGCGGCGCCTCATGTTCTGTTACATCTCCGATGAGCAATGGACCCCGTGAGTCCTGGGGCCCTGGGGGACCCCAAGCAGGAGGGCAGGGAGGGGTGCTGAGCCCCTGAGGCCCACTTGACCGAGAAGGCACTGGAAGGAGCAGGTGTGGTTGAAGCAGACCTGGGCTTGTTGCCAAATGCCCCATGGAGAAAGCCCCAGCCAGGCCCCCTGCTCCCGGGCCCCCGGCCCTTTGGCCCGGCTCTGAGCGCCTGTCTGGCTCTCCCTCAGCTTCCTCTACGACTTCTACCACTACTTCTACATGCTGACCAACGCGCTTTTCTACGTCAGCTCGACCATCAACCCCATCCTGTATAACCTCGTCTCTGCCAACTTCCGCCAGATCTTCCTGTCCACCCTGAGCTGCCTCTGCCCAGCGTGGCCACGCAGGAGGAAGAGGCCCACCTTCTCCAGGAAGCCCAACAGCGTGTCCAGCAACCACGCCTTCTCTAGCAGCGCCACTCGGGAGACGCTGTACTAATCCAGGGCCAGCCAGCCGGCCTCTCAGATGCCAGGCAGGGGCCCCACACCAGCCACCTGCGGTCAGACAGTGGCCACTGCCACGCACACCGGGCCTGTGGCCTCTCACCCCAGAGGCCAGTTCTTTTTCCTTTTCCTTCCTCCCCATCTCCTCTCCTCTTTCCTCCTACACCACCCCCACTTTAAAAGCCCGAGCAGAGATTGCTGCTCTCTCAGATCAAAAGCTAATTGGGCAAAGGCAGCTTCCTTTGTTCACAGGCTAATGGACTTTATAGAGAAGGGAACGAGGGGGCCCGGGGCAGCGGATGGACTCACAGAGCCCCAGGCAGGGCCCCAGGCTGTCCACCAGTGTCTAAGGAGCAGCTCTGGGCCTCCCATCCAGAGCCCTCCACAGCAAGCAGGCCCACCTCCCCTGCTGGCACCTCTTTCCTCCCTGGAGCTGGGGCCGAGGGGGAGGAAATCCATCTTCCTGCCTCACCTGGGCAGTCGGGGCCCACGGGGGGGACCCAGACCTCCACATTCCCAAAAAGACAAGAGGAGGGTAGGCTGGCATTGCCCGAGGGCGGAGAGCTGTCCCTCTCCTGCGTGGCTTCACTGGGGCCAGGCCTGGGGAGGACCAGCAGGATGGCTCTCTGCTGGCATCTGGACCTCGCTCCTCTGGCCATCTAGAGACCGCAGAGCGACGGTGCCTTGCCTTTCCCTCCCAGGCCACGGGCAGGTGGGTGCACGAGCTGTATGGGTTGAGGTCTAAGACGGCCGCGGGACCTGGGCCAGGTAAGACACCAGGGTTCCAGGACTCACGCTCCAGGTAGAGAAGGAGCCAAGCACTCTCACCCCCAGCTAGCCAGCAGCCCTAGGCCGAGATGTATGCCCACTGGTCATCAGCCACCAGGCAGTGGCCTGGCCCAGACTCTAGGCACCCGAAAGCGCAGACCGGCCCTGCTCCTGTGAGCCATGCAGGACAGAGGAGCCGGCCCCCGTGGTCTCGGTCAGGACGGGAAGCTGCCTCAGCAGGGGAGACAGGACATGGACAAGGCGGCGAGCGAGCAGCAGAGGACTGGCCTCTTGCAAAGTGTGTTTCACTGTCTGCTTCCCCACGGCCCCCGCTTTCCAGGAGGGAAATCTGGAACGGGCAGCTGGTCTGCAGGGGCAGAGCATCCTCAGGACACAGGGGGCCTGGCCCTGGCCAGGGCCTGTGCTGCCTCCTCCCAAGACAAAAGGATGAGTGAAAGACTCCGGTGGCACTGGCAGCTAGACCTGGCCACTCCAGGAACAGCCGTGCTAGGGACCCGGGGCAGCACACCGGATTTTCCTGATCACCAAGGGCAGGGGCCAGACGTGCCAGGCCCCGCCCCTGACCCCAGGAAAAAGTGACCAGCCTGGAGGGAGCCTTCTCCACCCGGAGCTCCTCAGGAGGCTCTGCTCAGGACTGCTCCGTGCAGTCCCGTGGGCCTCAAGTCCGCATGTCCCGTCCTGCAGCAGGCAGGCTCAGAAGGCGCAAGGCTGCCTCCAGGCCCCATTTCGGAGTGCAGTCTCAGCCTGCGGCTGATAATCAGCCCCACAGCCTGCTGGGAGCTTCCTAGAGTTGGGGGCATGCCACAAGGTCTCTGAGCCTCAGTTTCCCCACCTAAGATAGCACGGTGGCCTGGGGATGTGGCTCAAGGGGTGGACTGCGTACCAGCATGTGCAAATCCCTGCGTTTGTCCCAGCACCACTGCACAAACAATAACAGAGGATGAAATAGCCGCCTCATTCGAAACAGCGTGGCTCGCCCCACCTCCTCTGACTCCCACCTCCGGTGGTGTGGCAGCCTGAGGCAGACGGAGCAGACCCTGCGACGGGCAGAGCCACGGCATGGCAGCCGCGGCGCTGCCCCCGAGGTCAGCTGCTGGGTTGTCCTCACACGTCTCACACGCCTGGGCAGGCGCTTGATGTTGCCATTGTGACGCAGACTCGGCATCCCCTCAGCTCTTGTCACCATGGAGCAGAGTCTGCGGAGTCCACAGTCTGAGGCTGCCACGGCCCTTCCGGCCACTGAGGCTGGGGCCAGGAGCCGGTGGTGACAGAAAAACCCAGAAACCTGCGTGTGCCCAAACTCCCTCCGAACACGACAGCCCTCCCACACCTCTCAACGAAGGCCACCCCAGGCCCCAGCCGGACCCTCCTGTCGGGGCCCCTGGGAGCCCATCCACACGCTCATCCACCCTTGGTTTTGAACTGCAGGACCTGACGCACTGGCCCTGGCAGTGGGAGTTAGTGCAGTCGCCGTGGAGAGCGATACGGAGGTCCTCGAAACCTGAAGGAGAATGGCCCTCTGAGCCCAGGGGGCAACAGGCAGACAGCCCAGACCAGAACCACCTCCTGGGAGCTGGAGCCCGAGCCCCTGTCCCCACAGTTCTTCCAAGAGTGGGCAGGGGGAGTCAGCTGGCACCGTCTCCAGCACCATTGCTAGGCAACAGGGCAGACAGAATCCTATGGGCTACATGTGTGTACGCTCTAAAAACACGCTTACAAGGAGGGTGCAGACAGAGCCCTCCTCCTCCCCCCTCCCCTCCTCCCCTCCGCCCTCCTCCCCTCCTCCTTCTCTCCTCCTTCCCTTCTCTCCTCTCCCCTCCTCCCCTGTGGGGTCCAGGCTTCTCTCTCCCCTTCTCTCCCCTCCCCTCCCTCTCCCCTCCTTCCCTTCTCTTCTCTCCCTTCCCTCCTCCCTTCCTCCCCTGTGTGGTCCAGGCTCCCCCTCTCTCCTCTCCCCTCCTCCCCTCTCTCCTCACCCCTCTTTCCTCTCTCCTCCTCTCCAATGGCTCCCTGCAATTATGATTTGAATTCCAGTTTTTATCAGAACTCCATGGAAACCCTGCCCAGGCTGAATTTATGAAAGCAACGACGCCAAGCAGAGAGAATGTGGCGAGGGAAGGCTGGAGACGGCGTCAGAGGCGGGTGAGAGGCAGACCGAGGCAGGAGAAGGCTGTCTAGTTCCTGCCTCATGTGGAGAGAGGCCTGCCCAGCAGCACACTAGGCGCGTACACTCATTCACACTCACCCCTTCACACTCGCATATTCATGCAGGCACATGCTTGCACGCCAGGCTGCGCGCGCGCGCACACGCACACACACACACACGCACACACACACACACACACACACACACACACACACACACAGAAACAGCAGGTGAAACAGGAGTGCACTCACCATTCACACTGGCATGTGCACATTCCAGGCACACACGAATGCACACGCGTGGAGCCCAGCACACACTCAGCCATGCAGGTATGAGAACGTGCACATGTGCACACCCATGCCATGCCCCTCTGCTCAGGGCCTCCTGTCTCACCCTTTAGGTCTCGTTCCCTTTGTCTTCATCTGAGGCTTGTGTGTGGAGGTGCAGGTGCCCTCTCCAGGCCCATCCCCAGTGGCTGTGGCTGCTGCCCACACCTGCAACCCCTGAGAAAAGACTGGGGGGCCGGGCAGAGGTCGGCCACCCACTGCCAACTCCCCGGGGTTCCGTGGCCCTCACCACCCTCCACGGTTTCCAGAGACCCTGTAGCCAGGTAGCCCCTGACTTATGGGGCTGTCGATAATGATATCCCATTAATTATGACAAAACCGCCACAACCCTAGGGGTGACCAGGGCTCTGGGCCAGTCTGACAGATGGCAGGGCCCTTCTCTCCTGGGCTGAAGAAGGAACTGCAGGGCGGGTGTGGGGTCCACCATTTCTCCATTCTTTTGACAAAAGGTTTTGTGATCAGACAAAATAAGGGAAGCTCTGGGTGCCCGTCGTGCCTGTGGGTGCCCGTCGTGCCTGTGGGTGCCCGTGGTGCCTGTGGTGCCCGTGGTGCCTGTGGGTGTCCGTGGGTGCCTGTGGGTGCCCGTGGTGCCTGTGGGTGCCCGTGGGTGCCTGTGGGTGCCCGTGGTGCCTGTGGGTGCCCGTGGCTTGACGGAACCCCACCAAGGAGCAATGGAGCCCGCAGCTGGCAGAGGCCGCAGACTCCCAGCGCCGGGCCGCCTCAGCCTGGCCCGGATGGCTCGGTGGGGACGCGATCTGAGTGACCACCCTGGCTTGCCAGCCTTGCCCAGCCCGTCCTCTCCTCCGCGAAGGCTGCCGGGGGCCCCTAAAGGATGTTGCCGCTGCATCTTTAAATGGGGCAGGGTTGAGCATCTGTAACCCCCACTCCAGACGCTGAGGCAGGAGGGAGCGCGAGTTCTGGGCCAGTGTTGCTTGTCTCAAAAACAAGGTTTTGTGTAAAGCCTGACTGTTTTTATTTTTGGTATGTTTCCTTTCGGTTAAGATAGGGACCTTGCTGTGTTGCCCGGCAGATCCCCAACTCCTGCTCACATGATCCACCCCGAGTCCTGGTTCCCGGGGTGGACAGCCACGCTGGCCCTGTGACCTCCCTGTGACCTGGGGTTGATGAGCCACAGAAGAACATGATGTCCTGCAGTTCTGCCCGGGCACAGAGGCAGCCACCGCCCCTCTGTCACCACAGTCTCCTGTCCCCCACAGCAAGGCCCTACCCACACGTGGGGAGGGGGCCAGCGACCTGAGACGTCCACACACCCCACCTAGAGAAACAGGTTCACCTTGGCTTAGTCATATTATCTAATTTAGCTAAATTCCATCCAAATGACTGGAACTTCAGCGTAGAATCCGTATCAAGAAGCGCAGTGTTCTCTTCTGCTAGGTCTTTGGAATCCGGCCTGTCGTTCATGCTCAGCACCGCTCAATTTAGACACTGAATTTGCATTGGAAATACTTAGATGCGTTTTAGATTTTGTAAACTGCACAATTCAGAAAATAAATTCACATATGTTGTTCCAAACACAGTAATTACTGAAGTTTCCTCGTAACTACATGGAGTATCAAGTTGCGTTGTGGTTGTGGGTTTGTTTTTTTAAGTAAGTTATTTCAAATAAAATGAAAGTTGTTTCTTGGTTGCATAATCCACACTTCAAGTGCCCGGCAGCCACAATGGGCTGGTGAGTGGATGGAAAATGGGGAGTCAAGGTCCTGGGGTACAGAAGAGTCTCCATTCCTTTGCGGCATCTCAATGTCAGACAGCCAGGCCTGCTGCTCCTCCTGCCAGGCTCTCACCTGGGGTCGCTGCAGGACCTTCCACACCTGCACTGAGACCTCAGACACACTCAGCAGTGCTACTGGGTGTTGGGAGAGGCCGGGGCTGCAGGAATTCTCTTTCATACTCAGGACAACTGAGGCCAGACAGGTGAGGCACTGCCCATAGAAGAACCTGCAGCAGACGTGGAGACAGCGGCCTGGACACAGGGTACAGGGGGATGGCAGCCAGCACAGCCTTGACCTTAGAGGGCAAGACAGAGCCAGCAGGCCAGCGGGAGGCAGGAATTGTGGGATCCAGGAGCAGCTCTGGAAGAATTAGACCTCGCGTGCTGCCCTGGGGCTGGAGGGCTTAGAATGCTGGCAGTTACCCAAGCAAATGGACCACCCTGAGAGGCCCAGAGCTGCCCACCTGCCAGCTTGGCCCTGACTGGGGCCCTCAGGTTGCAGAAAGCATTTGGGCCTCCTGTGTGCAGGGCCGTGACCTGGAGCCTTGAGGAGTGACCGGGGGGGGGGGGGGGGGGGGGGGGGAGGAGAAACTGGAGACAGGAGTTGAGGGCTGGAGGTTTGCTGGGAACAAATCTTCAGGAGAAAGAGACAGAGCGTGGGGTGAGGAGGACAGCGCGTGAGACTCCAGGAAGGTCCCAGCCCTGCACGCCCGCAGCTCCACGGCGAGATGGCTCCAGGTCGCAGAGCACAGAGCCACTTAGGCCCAGCAGGCTCGGTGAGGGCAGCCCCGGCCCGCTGCAGGTCAGGTGGGCTGCCTGCCTGTGGTGGCCTCCTGGAGCTCTGGAGGCAGAGGCAGGTTTGCCACAGGGCAGCCCTGAGCTTCCAGGGCAGGTGGACCGGAGCGAGGGACAGGACAGGAGAAGGAGGCTCCTTGGGCTCAGGTCCCCTCTGCAGGGCCCCGGCCGCCGGCCTCCCCCAAGGGTGTAGTGATGGCTGTGGGAATGGCAGCCTGGAATGGAGGGGGCTGAGCCACGGCAGGGACCCCCGACCCAGGCTGGAAACTCTGCAAGGAGATGGCGCCGGGACCCCAGCACCACCTCCCCAAACCCCGCAAGAGACTGTGGAAGCCACACAGGGCCTGGAGCCCAGCACAGGGTCCCCCGAGCCCCACAGAGACAGGGCTCCCAGGAGGATGTGCCCCAGGCCCACTCTGCCTCACCCCGAGCACCCCACTAGGCTTAGCAGGTCAGAGCCGGCTTCCACCCTACTCCCCAGGCAGAGCCTCCTCCCCCCAGCCTTCTAGAAGAGCCATGAGACCAGGCCTCTCAGCAAGGGGCACCCTGGGGCTCCAAGGAGCAAGTGAGGGAAGTCCCAGAACTGCACCCCAATGTCCCCACCCAGAGACAGTAAGACTCCCAGCAAGTGTCACATGTGGCTGTCAGGGAGGCTGAGAGGAACAGTGAGGAGGAGGAGGAGGAGGAGGAGGAGGAGGAGGAGGAGGAGGAGGAGGAGGCGGCGGCTGGGAGGAGCAGTGAGGAGGAGGAGGAGGGTAGAAGGAGGCTGGGAGGAGGGGGCTGGGAGGGGCAGTGAGGAGGAGGAGGAGGAGGAGGAGGAGGAGGAGGAGGAGGCGGCGGCGGCTGGGAGGAGCAGTGAGGAGGAGGAGGAGGGTAGAAGGAGGCTGGGAGGAGGGGGCTGGGAGGGGCAGTGAGGAGGAGGGGGCTGGGAGGAGCAGTGAGGAAGAGGAGGAGGGTAGGAGGAAGCTGGGAGGAGGGGGCTGAGAGGAGCAGTGAGGAGGAGGAGGAGGATAGGAAGGGACCCTATAATGGGGACCCAGACCAGCTCAGCCACACTCAGGTCTGCTGCCTGAAGGTGGAGTCCAGGGTTGGCCTTGGGGGCTGGGGTGGGTCACCAAGCACGATGCCATGGCCACATTATGCAGCGGTGAGAGGAGGGCACAGGACAAACTTAGCTTGTCACCCCTGGGCTCAGCCAACCCCAGGGATGGCCCTTCAGGCGCCCTAAGGGTGGATCCAGAGCTCCAGGCTCCTTCCCCTTCCCTGTTGCAGGCCAGGAAGGGGCGTCTTCTCTTCTCAAGCTCTTGAGGTCTACAGTCTAGAGACCGAAGCCCAGCGTCACAGCTTCCGGCAGCCACGCCATGCCCAGAGTCTTCGATGCCGAGGCCAGGCCCTAACGCCCCACTGAAGCTGCCAGGTCTGCAGCACTGGCTCTGCTGGTCCACGTTAATCACCACTTCCTCTGCCCGACAGCCCGGCTCCACGCAGCGAGCTCATCCGTCTGCATTAGAACGAAGGTTCCAGGAGAGCAGTCACCCCACCGCTGCCCCCGCCAGCTGCAGTCAGTCACCCCACCGCTGCCTGACTGGTGACGTGGAGCGGGCAGGCAGAAGTAACTCTGGGCACTCAGATCCCAGCACTTCCACACCTGTTTCCACAGCCCACTCTGCCAAGCATGTCTGCTCACCACTCAGTGCCCTCAATGTGCCCAAACCAAAGGGGCAAAGCTGCAGGTGTCAGGCAGAGGCTGTGGGCCTGTGTCCGGTGTGTGTCCGGGAGGCAGTCTGTGGATCTGCCTGTCAACACAGGCCCTGGGCCTTGCATGGACTGAATTGGTGCCATGTGGCTTCCTTGCAGCCTCAGGAGGGGCTCCCTGGCCCCCTTTACAGACAAGGAGATGGGGTAAAGAAGGGGCATTCCACCTTTCCTGGGTATTCTGCCCCAGGCCCTGAGTGGCTCAGCAAAAAACGGAATCAGCCTGAGACTCGCAAGTGGCAGAGGCTTTAAATCCAGCTCCCAACCCTGAAGTCCCCACCTGAGGCAAAGCCCCTGGCCACCTCTGACTCACTATCACAAGGCTGGCCCTTGACCCTGGACTGGGCAGCCCTGGCCCCCTCTGGCCTCGGTATCACAAGGTTGGTCCTCCATGAGGCAACATCTTTGGTCAGGAGAGCTTGATCCGCCAGATCCCTCCCAGGGCTGGCTGTCACGGGCAGCCAGAGTCTAGGCCCTAGGCACTTCCTGTCTCATTTCTCGCCCCGAGGGTCCTGACCCCGCCTGGATGCTCCTTGGACCCCAAGACCTATGTGACACCTTCCTGCTCCCTGGGCTAGGACCATGTCCCCTGGGCGAGCCGACTCCAGCCTGAACAGAGCTACAGCATCGGCGTCTCAGGTAGAAGACACCCCGTGGCCTCGACCCTTTGGGCAGGCCAGGGAAATGGCAGGCCAGGGCCTAGGCCCACTCTGCCTTTAGACACACCCCTGGCAGGCACCACCACCCCTGTACCCACCACAATCTCCTTGATGGGGGGGGGCTGCCCATCTGGGTGAGTGCGCAACAGAAAGAGAAAAGGACATAGTCATTTCCCAGGGCCAAAAGGCAAACAGACTCCTCTCCCCTCCAGCTCTTCCCTCGAGCATGGAATCGGCATGGACTTGACACATCCATCTTTTTAGAAGCCAAGGATTACTTAGCCGCGCACAAACTAGGAGTTCTTCCGGCCGGATGTGAGTGTCGTCGGTCTCTGAGAAATGTCAAGAGCAGGAGAGGCAGTGCTCTTACTGCCCAGACCTGCACTGGAGGGCGGCGGAGAGGGGGCTGGGAGGTGGGGGAGCCAAATGCTTGCTGCACCCAACAACCTTCTGCCAGAAACACAGAAGATTATCTCCCTATGGAGAAAGCCAATTAGCTAGCACAGATGGTCACCCAGGCCCCCAGGCGGATTCCGAAGGAGTGCCAGTGACAAATGGTGCTGTCAGGCCTCCTGCTGGAGGACTAGTCTCCAGGACTCTGGGATTTCTCTCTGGCTTTGCGCCCACCTGGGATCCACATGGCAGCCCGAATCCCTCAGGCGGTGACAAACCATTTCCTTTGTCTTCGGCCTCCGCAGGGAGGCTTCTGGGCTGTAGCTGTAGTCCTCTGACACGCCCAAGTGACTCCAGGTCCACGTGCACTGAGAAGGAACCCCACAGAGGACCACTGGTCACGCATCCCTCCGGACCAGCTTTCCAGATTCTTCCTGACCTGCCATGTGCCCCGCCGCTCAGAGCACAGTACCTGGACCCCAAACACACCATGCTTGTCAAAGGGGGCCACAGGCCTGCCACTACCCCCCTTTCCCGTCCACCCCTGGCCTGGTGACTGAACTCCCTGCCCACCTGCCCTGGCGGCCAGACCGGCCTCAATCTCTTCCCCATCCAGCCAGAAAGCCAGCCTTTATGGAGGAATTGTTTACAACAGACACTGCTGGCCTCTGGCCAGCTCCAGGCTGAGCTCAGGGGCCTTCAAGGAAGCACGGAGATGACAACACCCTGCTCCAGTCTAGGCTCACAGGATGCCCGAACAGCCAGAACCTCTGCCTGCCCTTCCTCAGCTTTGCTTCTAAGTCTTCTCTTCCTCTTTAATATCTGATAGAGAATTTTCACTATGTATCATTTTATAGTAGAACATGATCCAGATTAACCTGGACACAAGGGAGGGGGTACCCGGGGCCAGCCCTCTTCCCTTGTCAGAACACAAGCAAGCCCAGGAGGGCACGCACAAAGAGGGCATGCGCGTTCTTCCTGGATGGACATCCCCTCTGCCACACCAATGGCCTCCCTGCTGGCCCTGGGCTCTGTGTCTGTCTCTCTCTCTCTCCCCTCTCCCTCCTCTCTCCTCCTCCCCCCACCCCCCCCCCCCGTTTCTGTGCCTGTATTGGCACTTGAACTCAGCCTCATGCCCTCAATCAGCTTTGCCCCCTCATGGCTCATGTGCTACCATTTCTGGCTTTTTGCTGGTTAATTGGAGATGAAAAATCTCAAGGATTTGTCTGCTCAGGCTGGTTTTGAACTGTGATCTTTAGAGCTCAGCTTCCTGAGTGGCTAGGATTATGAGTATAAGCCGCGAGCGTCCAGACTCCACTCACCTGCAGGTCGCACCTTTCCGCATTATGGCGAGGTCTGTGTCGGCCTGGCAAGCCGCCTGGTAGGGTTAGGGGCGATGGGGCTGAAGCCTGAGGGCTGGAACCCGAGCACAGGGGCTGCATTCCATGACAGGGCAGCGGGGGCGGGGGGGCACTGGGGCTACAATAAAGGTTGTAGCTGTTGGGGTAGGAGTTGGTCCCTGACTGTCCCATGCCTGGCCGGCTTTGATGCTGAGAAGGGCCAGAGAGATTTCGAGATAAGCAGGGACTTGATCTGTCCTTTCTAGCTTTGAAGAAAAGGGGAGGCTCCAGGAGCTAGAAAACAGAGCGAGCAGCCAGCACGGACTCGGACTCGAGGCCTCCATCCTGCAGCTCAAGGGTTCCACCTCTGACAGCTTGAACGAGCCAGAAGCTAATGCTTCCGGAGGTCGCACTGGGAACCCAGCTGGTCCAAACAGACCCACGGAGAGAAACCAGCTGAGCTCACAGGAGGAGACAAAGCTGTGCCTTAGGCCACACCACATGCAGAGACTTCTTCCCACAGTGGCAGGAAACTGCACAGCGCCCCCCTGCTGCAGGCTTTGCTGCAGCTGTTTCCAGAAAGAGCTAAATGCTGTTGGTGGAAATAGATTGGCTGGCTCGAAAGTGGTCAGAAGAGGCAGGGCAGGGGAACTTGTACTCCAGGTGGGCTTGTGCCCTGTCCATCCTTCTGAAGTGGCTGTTAGCCACAGGCTGCCCCCAGTTCTATCACCCAGGACTCTAACAGAGGGCTTCGCCATCTGCACACCCAGCTACTTTGTGGGCCTGGTCCTCATCTCTCCAAGGATGGGTGAATGGGTGAGTGGATGGATAAGTGGGGGAGTGGGTAGATGGATGGCTGAGTGGGTAGGTGGGTGGGTGGATGGATGGCTGAGTGGGTAGGTGGATGGATGGATGGATGGATGGATGGATGGATGGATGGATGGATGAGTGGATGGATGGGTGTGTGGGTGAATGGATGAATGGAATAGTAGGTGGGTGGATGGATGGATGGATGGGTGGGTAGATGAATGGATGGGTATGGGTACATGGCTGGGTGGATGGATAAATGGATAGAAGGATGGATGGGTGAGTGGATGGTGGGTAAGTGGATGGTTTTGCTCAGACAGACTGAATTCCCGGCTCAACTGTCTTTCAAGTTCAGGAGCAGGTTTTACCATGAAGGAAATGGCTCCAGGCAACTTTTTTTTGCCAGTCCTGGGGCTTGAACTCAGGGCCTGAACACTGTTCTTGGGCTTTCTCAAGGCTAGTGCTCTACACTTGAGCCACAGCACCACTTCCAGCTTTTTCTATGCATGTGGTACTGAAGAATCGCACTCAGGTATTAATGCATTCTAGGCAAGCACTCTACCACTAGACCAAACTCCCAGCCCTCCAGGAAACTTTTAAGAAAATGAAGGCTCCTGACCCCTAAGTCCTGGAATTAGCAGCCTGTTTAAAAATGCAAAGGAGATAGTTTGGTCCAATGAGCCAGCTGGTCTTGCGTCCTCTGTGCTGGGAGGTCAGCCTGCGGCTCCTTTGAGGGATTTCCTGGATGAGCTTCATGCTGTCTGCTAGGAGAGGCCTGGGTCCCCGAAGCAGTGTTCAGAGGTGAGCGTCTGCTCCATCTCCATGGAAGGGTGTGAAGGAGAAACAAGACTGTAAAGGAGACAAGACTGACTCTTAGGGAAGCACGAGGGAGTCTTCTCCATCTCCCTGCTCTCAGACAGTGGCACTCCTTACATCCAGGTCCCCGGCAGCAGCGCACCCAGCTAGGGCTTAGGTGGAGGTGGTGGGTAGGTGGGTGGATGGGTGGATGGCTAATTAACAGAGGGAAGATGGGGGGTAAATGGAGCTCCATGCAGGGTCGATAGGTGGGCATGGGAGGAGAATGTTTGGCACACTGCAGAACGTTATCCTCATGGGCCATTTGGTCCTGCTGTCTGCAGAGGCAATTCCAGCAAACTCCGCCTCCCTGAAGCCACGGAACTGACAGTCAAGGGCCACTCCCCCAGCCCACACCAGCCTGGGGAGTGAGCCCACGTGTTCTCTGTGGATGGCTGAGGCAACAGTGATGCATCACCGTTTGTGGGAAGATACAATAAAGACTTGCAATTTTCTTTCTCTGCAGGGACAGCTGCTTCCTCAGTGTGCACAGGGAAAGAAGCAGCCCCAGCTCTCACATCCCTGTCCTCCCCAACGCCATGGGTCTGAACCACTGACCCCCCCAGGACTCTGTCCCTCCTTCCTCCTCACCCCTCCTCTGCCTTCCCATTGTAAGGACTGAGGAAAGGACCTAGGGGCCTTGTCCCCCAGACTTGTGCCCTGTAGGAGAGAGGAGGGTGTGCTAATCCAGCCCAAATCCCACTTTCTAAGACACGGCTGCCCTGTCTCCGCCATATGGCATGGGCGCCTCTGGACATCCACACTGGCTTCCCGTCCCTGTCTTACTTGCTCCTCTGGAAGTGACCAGTCCAGGAGTCACCACATGATCTCTAAGCCCTTTCCGACCTCCTTGTGTTTGCATTCAAAGACAGGGCAGGGCTCCTATCTGTAATCCCAGCTGCCCAAGGGAACAATAAAGACTGGGAGCATCACAAATGGAGGCAGAAAGTTCACCAGACCCCATGTCAACCACTAAAACAGCTGTGTGGCGGGGAGCTGTCACCCCAGCCTTGTGAGAGGCACCCAGGCAAAACACAGGACTGTATTTAAAAATACAAACAAAAAGACAGCCAGGCGCATGGCCTTGTGGTAGAGTGCTCGCCTAGCACGCGTGAAGCCCTGGGTTCAATTCCTTGGTACCACATACACAGAAAAAGCCAGAAGTGGTGCTGGGGCTCAAGTGGTAAAGTGCTACCTTGAGAGAGTCCAAGGACAGTGCTCAGGCTCTGAGTTCACCAAAGTATTTCCAGTGTGGTCTGGCTGCTTTCTTCTTCCTTCTCCTTCTTCTTCCTCCTTCTGCTCCTCTTCCTTCTTATACTTGGGTTTGAACTCAAGTCCTCTTACACTTGCTAGCCACATGTCCAGCATCAGGGCAGGACTGGTTCTTGTTGATAAAGGCCTGGGATTGGTGATCTGGCTGCACACACACGTACACACACAGACACGGAGACACGCAGACACACACAGACACACACGTACACACACAGACACACACATATAGACACACATACACATATAGACACACACACACCCCAGGCAGATGCGAGGCTCATCTCCCCACAAGACAAAGACAGAACCAGCAGCATGATCTGTACGAGGTGCCCTGGGACACCGCAAAGCCATCCCTGGGCAGTGTGTCCTGGGGGCCCTGGTCCTAGGCAGTCCCAGAATCTGCCAGGTGGACACACAGGAAAGCATTGCCTCTTCTGGGGATGTGGACATCCCCTGTGGGCCTCTTCTGAAGCGTTTTGGTTTTCTTTTCAGATACCTGAGCAGACCCAGGCTCCCCTCCCTGAGTCCTGCCTACAGGCTGATTCGGGGGAAGTCTGGATGCCGTGGGTGGTTCGCGCCCTCTCCAGGCAGATGTGTTAACTGCAAGCCCAGGCCAATGGGCTGGGACACGACAGGTCTACAGGACAATGGCCTTTGGTCTTAGGGTTACTGAAAGTGAACGTTTTCTTCCACTATTAGCGTTTGAAGTGCAGACTTGAACTCACGGCACCTTATTAGGCAGGCACCCTATGGCTTGAGCCCCACACGCCAGGCCTTTTTGTCATAGATCATTTTTCAGGTAAGGGTTTTTCACCCCAGAACTGGCCTCGCACTGTGACGTTCGTAGCAAAGGCTTGCACTGAGCTGGCACAACAGGCCTGCCCCACTACACCTGGAAGTCCGGGGCAATGCCAAGGCTTCTTCGAAGAGAAGGAAGACAATTAGATCGGAAACTTAGCCACATATCTCTTCCTCTAACAAGGAACGGAGGGTGGGAGTGAGTAAGACGCTTCAATTAGGCGATGGTGGCTCCCTCCCGGCCACGTTTCCTTGAGCAGAAAAGCTGGATGGGGCCAGGGGCGTGGCCCAGTGGTAGAGGACTTGTCTAGCATACATGAAGTCCTGGGGTCCACTCCTCCGTACCACATACACAGAAAAGGCCAGAAGTGGTGCATTGTGGTCCCAGTGGTAAAGCACCAGCCTTGAGCAAAGAGAAGCTCAGGGACAGTGCCCTCAAGACTGATAAAAGAAAAAGACAGGACGGGAGCAGAAAGAGGCCATACTCAGGGGTGCTGGGTCAGAACCCCCATCTCAGCTGGTGGCTGCTCAGCCTGAGGGTCCTCACCTTGAAGCTTCCCTATCCTGGAAGGAAGATGACGCTGCTATCCTCAGAATCCAAATGTCCATGGGAGAACAAGAGGGATGGCTAGGGGCCAAGCAGGCGGACACAGAAGGACAGGACCTGGGCGGGTCCACTTCAACGCACAGCTCTCCTTCCTGGGTGCCAGGTACTGGGATCAAGTCATGCTTCAGTGGCCACATCCATATGTCAAGGGCTATTTGGGCCACTGGGGCCAAAGGGGGAGGGGGAGGGCCATCCACTGCATCCAGATGAGAGGGCCAGTTGCTCGGCTCGGGCGGCCCCTGTCCACAGGCCAGTCCCAGCCCTGGTCTCTGGAGCCAGAGGAGGGCATGGCAGCCAAGGGCAACGTGAAGGAGACAGCTGGTGGAATAACCAGGAAAACCGCAGCTGCGAGGACCAGAGGGGACGTCCACGGCTGCGGACTGGAGAGTGGTGTCCAGGCTGGTGGAGGGCCCCCCTGACAGCCAGATGTGCAGGCCAATGTGGGCTCTATCCTCCACTGGGGACGAGGGCAGGCGTCCTCTCCTACCTGCCTCCAACTCTTTTTTCACAGTGGCCGGGGCATGGCACCCCAGAAGAGCTGGAGGTTGTTGGTAAGGGTCTAGCACAAGGCCCTAAGCACAGCACACGGGGCCAGGCTCTGCTGGAATCAAGCTGGCAGCCCCCTGGGGGTGAGCCAGGACACAGCCCAGGCTGAGTTTAGCACCCTTCTGGCACATTTCCTCATTGTGGACAGCTTTATTTCCTCACTTGCAGACAGTACATCACCATCAGATTCTTTTCCGTTACAGACGACACATTTGTGTGGTTCAAAACCCACCTGTCCCTGAGTTCAAGCTCCAAGACTAGCAAAAAGAAGTAAATGAATAGATAAGTAAATGAAATGATTATATATTAAAAAGAAAACCATCTCGTATCTGGGCACTGGTGGCTCACAACTGTAATCCTAGCTACTCAGGAGGCTGGGATTTGAGGATTGCAGTTGGAAGCCAGCCTGGGCAGGAAAGTCGGTGAGACTTTTATCCCTAATAAACCACTCAGAAAAAGTGGAAGTGCAGTGTGGTTCAAGGGATAGAGAACTAGCCTGGAGCAAAAGAAGCTCATAGACGGTGCACAGGCCCCGAGTTCAAGCCTTACAACTAGCAAAAAACAAATCACCTTGTACAAAGTACCTGGAAAAGAGCCCTACCCTGTCCCACTGCCTGCACCACCATACCAGGTAGAGAGAACACTGACAGGGTTGGCCCCGTGAGCAGCTCCTTCTCTGAGCAGTCTGCACTCCCTACTGCTCCCGTCTTCAGTTCTTGCCCATGTCTCCCCTGAGGACTGATTCTCTGGCCTTCAGCCTCTACCCACCCCTGCACTATGATCCTGGGCTCTCTGGGCACCTGCCCACCCCTCCCTACCTCACCCCAGAAAGGTGCTGAGACACCAGGCTCTACCCTCAACACCCCACTCTGTCCAGGCACACATCCCAGGACCCTGAATTTGTGCAGCCATGGCCTCAAATTAAGTTTAGAACACGTTCATTGTCAAAACAGTAGCCACTGTCCATTCCCTCTCTCCCTGGCCTGTCACCACTCATCTGCCGAACTTTTCCAGAGACTTCCATGTGCCATATATTTTAAACAGGCTCATGTTTTAGTTATGCTTGCGTGTGGATTCTTTGACTTTGCATGATGCTTTCAAGATTCACTTGACTATCCAGAGCTGGTTGGGCTGGGCACAGCGGCTCAGCCGGTCATCCTAGCTAGTCAGGAGGCCAGCCCAGGCATTAGAGCTCCTGAGGCTCTGTCTGGATCCGTGGCTGAGCATGGTGCCGTGTGCCTGTTATTCCAGACTCGGGGTGCAGGGGCAGGCGCCTGTCATCCCCAGAGACCCAGGGAAGTACAAGCCGAAGGCTGGAAAGTCGAGGCTGAGCCCGACGCTCCTCCAGCACAGCGCCGTCAGAGGGAGGCAGAACAGCTGCCTGGCCAGCACAGGGCCCTGAGTTCAGTCCCCAGGCCGGCCCAAGCCAAGAGGCCTGCTCCTGCGGCGGGCGTGGACAGCTCCGCGCTGCGCACCTCTTCAGGGCCGAGTAGCGCCCCATGGCTTGGACGCACTCATCATCTCACCCTCAGATTCGGAGGCCCGCGGTGTGGTCAGATCCCATCCCATCCCCGGCCCGGCCCGGCCCGGCCCGGCGTGGCCTGCTCCCCGGGGCTCTGAAGGCGCTCCGAGTCTCCCTGGGCAAATCCGGCATCCTTTAATCATCCAAGAGCGGACGACGCGGCGGCCGGGCGCGACACCTGGTCCTGCCCGGGGCCGGGCTCTTCCTGCGGACGGGCAGGCCGGGGTCTGCGCGGCGCAGGGCTGCCCGTGCTCGGCTGGGGTCCTCCCACTGCCGCGGAGCCCCCGCCGCGGCCCGGCCATAGGGGCACAGGGGCCGCAGGCTCGGGGATGAGGCGCAGGCCAGGCCGCGGGGGGGCGCGGGGGCCGCGGGCCCGGGCGCGGGGGGCGCAGGGGCCGCAGGGGCCGCGGGGGGAGCAGGCCCGGGGAGGCGGCGCAGGCCCGGGCGCGGGGGGCGCAGGGGGCGCAGGCCGGGCCCCGTGGGGCGCAGGGGGCGCAGGCCCGGGGAGGCGGCGCAGGCCCGGGCACAGGGGGCGCAGGGGGTGTAGGCCGGGCCGCGGGGGGCGCAGGCCGGGCCGCGGGGGGCGCAGGGGGCGCAGGCCCGGGGAGGCGGCGTAGGCCCGGGCGCGGGGGGTGCAGGGGGCGCAGGCCGGGCCGCGGGGGGCGCAGGGGGCGCAGGCCCGGGAACGCGGCGCAGGCCGGGGCGCGGGGTTCGCAGGCCCGGGCGCGGGGGGCGCAGGGGGCGCAAGCCAGGCCGCGGGGGGCGCAGGGGGCGCAGGCCGGGCCACGGGGGCGCAGGGGGCGCGGGGGGCGCAGGCCCGGGCGCGGGGGGCACAGGGGGCGCAGGGGCCGCGGGGGGAGCAGGCCCGGGGAGGCGGTGCAGGCCGGGCCGCAGGGGGCGCAGGCCCGGGAACGCGGCGCAGGCCAGGCCGCGGGGAACGTGGGGGTCGCAGGCTCAGCCGCGGGGGCCGCGAGGGGCGCAGGCCCGGGCACGGGGGGCGCAGGGGCCGGGGGGAGAGCAGTCCCAGGGAGGCGGCGCAGGCCCGGGCGCGGGGGACGCGGGGGGCGCAGGCCGGGCCGCGGGGGGCGCAGGGGGCGCAGGCCCGGGGAGGCGGTGCAGGCCCGGGCGCGGGGGGCGCAGGGGGTGCAGGCCGGGCCGCGGGGGGCGTAGGCCGGGCCGCGGGGGGCGCAGGGGGCGCGAGGGGCGCAGGCCGGGCCGCGGGGGGTGCAGGCCCGGGGAGGCGGCGCAGGCCCGGGCGCAGGGGGCGCAGGCCCGGGAACGCGGCGCAGGCCAGGCCGCGGGGAGCGCGGGGGTCGCAGGCCCGGGCGCGGGGGGCGCAGGGGCCGCTGGGGGAGCAGGCCCGGGGAGGCGGCGCAGGCCAGGCCGCGGGGGACGCGGGGGTCGCAGGCTCAGCCGCGGGGGCCGCGAGGGGCGTAGGCCCGGGCGCGGGGGCGCAGGGGGCGCAGGGGCCGGGGGGGGGAGCAGTCCCGGGGAGGCGGCGCAGGCCCGGGCGCGGGGGGCGCAGGCCGGGCCGCGGGGGGCGTAGGCCGGGCCGCGGGGGGCGCAGGGGGCGCGAGGGGCGCAGGCCGGGCCGCGGGGGGGCGCAGGGGGTGCAGGCCCGGGGAGGCGGCGCAGGCCCGGGCGCGGGGGGCGCAGGGGGCGCAGGGGGCGCAGGCCGGGCCGCGGGGGGCGCAGGGGGCGCAGGCCCGGGGACGCGGCGCAGGCCCGGCCGCAGGGGGCGCTCCGCCTCGCGCCGGAATCCGGCCCTCGCTGCGCCTGCGCGCCGGCGGGCGTGGAGGCGGGCCGAGCGCGCGCCCGCCGCCGCCAGTGCGCCTGCGCGGAGCCGTGGCCGCGCCTCCTCGTGCCGGGCGCTGGTCGCTCGCCGGCGGCCATGGGAGAGGCCGAGGTGGGCGGCGGGGGCGCCCCGGGCGACAAGGGCCCCGGGGAGGCGGCCACCAGCCCCGCGGAGGAGACGGTGGTGTGGAGCCCTGAGGTGGAGGTGTGCCTCTTCCACGCCATGCTGGGCCACAAGCCCGTCGGTGAGCGCCGGCGACCGCGGCCCGCGCGGGGCGGGGCGGGCCGCAACGGCGGAGGGCGGGGCCTGCGGCCGGTTCCGGTACCGGCCCGGCCCCCGCGCCCCGGGCCCGCCCTCCCCGCCCTCCCCCCGCGCCCCGGGACGACCCCGGCCGCAGGGCCCTCCCCCCGGCCGCCGGGGCCCGGCCGCCCTCCCTCCACCCGACCCCGCCGTTCATCCCCTCCCCGGGGCCCGCTCCCCGGCCTCCCCGGCCCTGCGAGCCCCCCTGGCCTCTGCCCTCCGCCATACCCCCCACGCCAGCTCCCTGCGCCCCCACTTTTCCCCTCCCACCCTCCCACCTCTTCCTCCTTCCTCACCGGTTGCCCTGTCTCCCTCCCGCAGGAGTGAACCGACACTTCCACATGATTTGTATCCGAGACAAGTTCAGCCAGAATATCGGCCGGCAGGTCCCGTCCAAGGTCATCTGGGACCATCTGAGCACCATGTACGACATGCAGGCCCTGGTGAGCTGAGCCTCCCGGGTTAGGAGGGGTGTTAGGCGGCCTGAGACCTCCGAGACAGGCAGAGTGCTGCCGCTGGAAGGGGACCTTGTCTCAGTCCCTCTGGTCAGATGTGGTCGCCCAGATGCAGGCCCAGCGGGGTGAGAGCTCCGCTAGCAGGTTGCCTAGGTAGCCAAGGTGCTGGGGCGAGCTGGCAGTGTCTGCCAGGTGAGCAGACTCACTAGGTGATAGAGTGGGTGCCCTGGGGAAGAGCCTTTCTGTGCAGAACACCATGGTGTGCTGCCCCTGCTCAGGAGCTGCGTGGAGGTCTGGGGGGCCTCTCTCGGGGCTGGCTTTTCCCTGTGGCTCATGGCCTGATCCTCTGGCCTCTCTGTAGAGCCCAGGCCTGAACACTCACTTCTCAAGCAGAAGGAGGAAGGGACCCAGCCTTCCATGCATGTTTTCGCTGTGTTGATGGCACTGGGCCCCAGCCCTCCCGTACAGCTTTACTGACCAGATGACACTTTTTCTTTCTTCTTGAAAATTCAAAACACTGTGTGCCTCAGCATGAGTCTGAAATTCTTCCATTCCCGAATCCAGAGAGGCACTTTGTCCTCCCAGAAGAAATCATTCAGGAGGTCCGAGAAGGTGAGAGTTGGCCGAGGTCAGGCCTGGGACTAGAAAAGGCCACCCGTGGCCAGGCCGGGGAGGGCTCCTCCGGGGGGGGGATGGGCGTCCCGCAGAGGCCCTGTGCCACCTGCATGTGGGAAGTCCTGGAACCTGCAGGATGGGGGAGAATTTGTCAAGAGCAGTCTCAACGATGGGTGCCGTCTTGTGACGGACACCATCTCCTGATGGACGCCGAGGCTTGTGTGGGCAGCAAGAGTCAGAAGCAGTCGTGGCCCGACCGTCCCCCAGCACTGGCCATCGCCGAGCGTTTCCAGTGAACGTCAGCTGTCTCCTCCACAGGAAAAGTGGGCATTGAAGAAGAAATGAAAGAGGAGATGAAGGAAGATGTGGACCCCCACAATGGGGCGGATGATGGTGAGTGTGCAGCCCCAGCCCTCCCACCCAGAGAGGGGGTGCACAGTCGCCTGAGGCAGAGTGCCTACCAGCGTTCCCATGCGGGCACAGGCGCACAGCCATAGCCACCCCTTCACCTGGAGGCCCAGAGAGGGGTCAGAGGCTCTGCCAGGCCCCTCGTCAGACCCTGAGGAAGCCCAGTCAGGGGGTTCAGAGGGCCACTTGAAGGTAGTGGGTTTCCTTACTGAACAGGAAGGTAAACTGAGATTCTGTACACTTTGTTTTCAGCAAATGATTTTCTCTCTCAGTTTTTTCATCTTCAGGGAGCTTGGGAAAGGCAATAGAAAAATCCAGCAAAGACAAGGAAAAGAACTCAGACTTGGGGTGCAAAGAAGGGGCGGACAAGCGGAAGCGCAGCCGGGTCACCGACAAAGTCCTGACTGCAAACAGTAACCCCTCCAGCCCCAGCGCTGCCAAGCGGCGCCGGACATAGGTGCCTCAGCTGCAGGCAGCAGCAGAGAACTGCTGACACCGCAGGTCCTGGCTGCCTGCCTGCCCGCCACCGCCCGTGGGTCCCAGGTGAATGTGGCCACCCAGAGGACGCCCGTGGGGTTCCAGCCAGTCACCAGAGGCCTTGATGAAGTACATGCAGATGGTGAGGCCCTGGAGCCATCTTGTATCTTCTCCCAACTGGCTCTGCCACTCTGCGCGGAGAGAGCTAAAAGACCGGGAGTCCACAAGCAATAACCCGCTATCCTCACCGTCTTCCCCGGTGCCCAGTCTTTGTATCTGCTTGGCCCTCTGCTCAGCTGCCTTTGCTCGGGCCCCCGAAGGACGTGCTGTGCTGTGCTGTGCTGTGCCGCGCCACGCCGTGCCACACCATGCAGGGTGGCCTCCAGCCCCACCTGGGAACAGAACTGGATATCTTGCCTCATTCACTTGTACTGTAATGTTGTATATAATTTGGTTGGTACTTCGTTATTTAATTTTTAAGAAACCTATTTTGCTAGTGTTTTATATGAGAAAAGTACTGCAGATGTTACACCTATGTTGTATTTTTTTCTGAGATGTTTTGTTTTAAGGTAACAACTTCTGAGATACTTTTTGCTCAGTTTTTATATGTGGGAAAGAGAAATTTGTAGCGGTTATTTTTGTAATTCTAGTAACCTGCAAAAAGACCAGCTGAGGGGAGACGGCGCTGCTTGAAGTACACGTTCATTTGACTGCGGAACATTAAAAGTACAGAACTTGACCAGAGTGGTACGGCTTTGATACCAGAAGTTTTCTTTTTCCCATTTATAAGTAAAGAGCTCACTTAAATGATTCATGACCAGCACTAGGTGCCACCATATAACAAACTGTACTGGGTCCGGAATGGCTGCGTGGTTGATGGCACTTCCCTTTGGACTTGGTTTTGGTTTGATTTTTTTTTTTTTTTTTTTTTTTTGCCAGTCCTGGGCCTTGAACTGTGGGCCTGGGCCATGTCCCTGAGTCTGTGTTCAAGGCTAGCACTCTCCCACTTGAGCCACAGTGCCACTTCCAGCCTTTTCAATTTATGTGGTAATGAAGAATTGAACCCAGGGCTTCATGCATGCTAGGCAAGCACTGTACCACCTTCCCAGCCTCCCACGGGGCTTTGGAGAGGACGGAATGGTCACTCCTGGCATTCAACCTGAGACTGCCTGTTCAGTCTTTACACAGCCAAGTCCAGCTGTCAGGTATACAGACATGGCTGCCCACTGTCCCCTCCAGCTTTCTCACCTCCATTCTGACATCTTTGGTTTACTGTATGTGTTTGTGCAGGTCCTGGGGCTTGAACTCAGGGCCTAGGCACTGTCCTTGAGCTTTTGTGCTCAAGACTAGTACTGTAGTCCTTGAGCCGCAGCTCCACTTCTGGCTTGTTGGGGGTTAATTGAAGGAGATGTGGACTTGGCCACTCAGGCTTGTTTCAATCTGATATCCTCAGATCTCAGCCTCCTGAGCAGCTAGGATTGCAGCGTGAGCCACCGCACCTGACCCTCTTCACATCTTGACTCACCTGGGACCAAACCACATGCCCTGCCCATGTTCGTAGTCTTGAGTGATAAGAAATGGCCCATCAGGGGCTGGGAAAGTGGCTTAATGGCAGAATGCTTGTCTAGCATCCATGAAACCCTGGGTTTGATTCCTCAGTACCACATAAAAAGCTGGAAGTAGTGCTGTGGCTCAAGTGGTAGAGTGCTAGCCTTAAGCAAAAGAAGCTCAAGGATGGTGCGTAGGGCCTGAGTTCAAGCCCTAGGACTGGCCAAAAAAAAAAAGGGCCAGGAGTGTGGCCTAGCATGCACAGAGACCTGGGTTTGATTCCTCGGCACCACATATACATAGAAAAAGCCAGAAATGGAGCTGTGGCTGAAGTGGTAGAGCTCTAGCCTTGAGGAAGCCCAAGGACAGTGCTCAGGACCTGAGTACAGGACTGGCAAAAAAAAACTTGCCCATGAGGCCTCGGCTGGTGGTCTGTTATCACTCCCGGCACGGCAGGTGGTGTGGCTCCAGCTTTCACGGCAGGAAAAGCTCGCAGCACTGACGCAGAGGCTGAGGGAGGCAGGACCGCAGGCTGGCACGCTGCCTCCTCCCAGGGGCCTAGGAGTGAGCTCTGCCTCCTGGGTGAGCCCAGCCCAGCAGGCTGCTTGCTTAGAGCCCTGAGCAGCACTGTGTCCGAGGGTGTGGGAAGGAGGTGAGCATCCCGTGAGTGCGGGGATGACCCGCGGTCTCCTTGGCAAAGCCAGGCTCCGGAGACACTCAGGGTGAAGAGCTAGAGCGGTGTCTGGGCTTGGCATGCGGGGCCTCTCCTGAGCTGCCCTGGGGCTGTGTGGTGAAGCCCGCTCCCAGAAGTGCAGCAAAAATACTAGAACACAGCGGTTTTATGGACACCCTCCTAACGGGTGCAGGCCCCAGAAGCTGCCCTTTCAGATTGGGTTTAGAGCAGCGTGCCTAACTCAGGCTGGCTTCCTGTCATTCCACTCCATCTCACAGGCGCACCATCTGCTCCCAGTGGTGGGACTTGAGTCTCAAAAGCAGGGATCAAGCCAGTGGTGGTGGCCAGGGAGCAGCTGCCCCCCTCCAGTTGAGCTGTCCCTTTTGGTCTGGTCTGAATGACCAAGGAGGAAAAGTGGGCTCCTGTGCTGCTTCCCAAGCAGCAGAGAATACAAGCTGGGCAGTAGCGGTGCGGAGCGGGAGAGTACACTTGTGCTCACGCTTGTTACCTAAGCCCACCCGAGCCAAACCCCTGAAAGGCCCAGCCTGGAGCAACACCGCTTTCCTGCATGGCAGGGAACGTGTGAGCCCTCGTCGCCGCGTCTAGCCAGGTACCAAAGCCACCAGGAACACGGAAGACACCCAGGGAAGCTCCATAGGGACTCCACAGCTGTACACAAAGCAGGTAAGGGACACCTGGGTGTGGCTTCATTTGGAAAATGAGTTGCGCAACATCTTGAAACAATGCTGGCAACATAGTTGTTGGCTGGCAGCAGGCAGGATGGGCCTTGTCCTCTGACTGGTGTTGTGCACTACATGTGTCTTTCTGCTAATGTTCTCTATTTCTGACATATCTCCAACACCCACCCTTGCCCAGAATAGGCTTCCTACCAACCCCAGCTGTAACTCATGTAACAAGGTTAGGTTCATAGTCTGCAATGATCCACCCAACAGATACCTTTTTGGGATTTTTTTTTTTTTTTTTTGCCAGTCCTGGGGCTTGAACTCAGGGCCTGGGCACTGTCCTTAGACACTTTTTTGCTCGGCCTTCTCTGTGTATATGGCATTGAGGAATCAAACCCAGGGCTTCGTGCATGCAAGGCAAGCCCTCTACCACTAGGTCACACTCTTGGCCCTTAGATTTATTTATTTTTTTGTCAGTTTTGGGGCTTGAACCCTAGGCCTGGACGCTGTCCCTGAAGGCTTCCACTCAAGGCTAGCACTCTGATCCACACCACTTCCGATTTTCTGGTGGTTCACTGCAGATAAAGTGTGCCTGGGCTGGCTTCGACCCACAATCCCCAGCTCTCGGCCCCCAGAGTACCTAGGGGTGCGGGTGCGGCCAGATCCCCTTTCCTAGGCCCCGGCTGCGGTGGGAGGACGAGTGGGAGAAGCTGTGCAGACGGCCTCGCTTCAGAGGTTCACCACCCGCTTTCGGCTCGGTGAAGCTGGACGGGCCAGCCCCCAGGAAGTCCTCCCAGCCGGCGGGAAGGTGGGTCCCCACCGCCACTGCACAGCCGCATCCCCTCCGGAGGGGCGGCCCTGGAGGTGAACCTGGGGGTCGGAGGCCGACCGACAGCCTCCCCGGGTCATCGCTGGGGAAGGGCCCCGCGTTCCTCCGGGAAGACCGGCCCGGGAGGCTCCCCGAGGCGTCCCGGGATGCGGGCAGGCCTCTAGGTCGGTCCGGGTCCAGGCAGAGTAGGAGCGGGCGTGGGCGGAGAGTGGGACCCTGGCCCCGCCCCCGGCACCCAACGGCTCAGGTCCCGCCAATCCTCCTCCAGCCCGGCGCTGGGGCCCCGCCCCGCCCGAGGGCACAGGCCCCGCCCCTGAGGCCCGGGCTCCGCCCCGCACGCCCGCAGGCCCCGCCCCAGAGGTCCGGGATCCGCCCCGCACGCCCGCAGCCCCGCCCCCGAGGCCCGGGATCCGCCCCGCACGCCCGCAGCCCCGCCCCCGAGGCCCGGGATCCGCCCCGCACGCCCGCAGGCCCCGCCCCCGAGGCCCGGGATCCGCCCCGCACGCCTGCAGGCCCCGCCCCGCACGCCGCGCCCCCGCGCTTCCTCCCGTTTCACTTTCGCTTCCGCCGAGCGGTCCCGCGGGTCCGCCGCCGCCCAGCATGGACGACCTGGAGTGGGACTCCACGTGGGAGGACGAGGACGCCGAGGACGGCCTGGCGGGGGCCCCGGACGCGGGGGGGGCGGACGCGGACGCGGACGGGGACGGGCTGCCGGCCGCGCAGGCCCGCGTGCTCCAGGTGCGGCCCGGGCGGAGCGGGAAGGGGCGCCGGCCCCGGGGCGCGGCCGCGACGTGCGGGAAGGCCCGGCCCTCCCCGGCCCTCCCCGGGCCTCCCCCGGGCCCCCGCGCGCGGTGACGTCAGCGCGGCGCCCTCGGCCGCGCCCGGGCGGCCCCCGCGGGCACCGGGCCGCGGCCCGGCACCTGCGCCCGGCACCTGCGCCCGGCAGCTGGCGCTGTGGCCCGAGGCTGCCCTGCGGGAGCCTGCGGGAGCCTGCGGGCCGCCGCCGCCGTCCTGGCCGCTCTGCTGTGTTCCTAGTCCGCGCAGTGCGGTGGCCTGGCGGGCCGGAGGGTGTCCGGGGTGAGGAACGGTGGGCCTGGGGTGGAGAGCCGGTCGCCGGGGACTCGAGTGGAACCTAGAAGCTCAGATCTGCCCCCTGACCCTCATCACATCTGCAGAGCCCCCGGCTGCTCCAGTGTCCAGGGCCGGCCAGCCGCAGGCTCTTCAGTCTCCCTGGACACTGAAGAAGCCGGGGCCATGCCCTCTAGCCCTGCCCTGACCTCCGTGCCCAGCACACTAGCCAGGAAGCAGCTCCTGGGGCGTCTTTGGTGGATGTCCACTGGCCTGGCCTGGGCACCAGAGCCTCGCCAGCCAGCTCTGACTTGGTCAGGCAGAGGAGACGGGAGATCCCAGAGCTGCCTGTCCAGCATTCTCCTAATCCCTGGAACCCGAAGAGTCCTTGGGAAGGACCAGCTGTTTGCCTGGGACCTTTGCCTTCCAGAAGCTGCTCTGCACCCTCAGAAATAGATCCAGGGCTGAGTGTTCCTGACATGCTTGCTGCTGCCTCTCACCCTTCTCAGGACCCTTGGAACTTGGCGGGCATAGACCAAGGCCGAAGGGCTGTAGAGCAGCAAGAAAGCCCAGAAATGGGGCCGGGAATATGGCCTAGTGTTAGCTTGCTTGTCTAGCATGCACAAAGCCCTGGATTCAATTACCCACCTGTAACCACCTACACAGAGAAAGCCAGAAGTGGCACTGTGGCTCAAGTGGCAGAGTGTAAGCCTTGAGCAAAAAGTGTCCAAGAACAGTGCCCGGAGTTCAAGCCCCAGGACTGGCAAAAAAAAGAAAAAGAAAACCCCTGAAATAGCTGAAAGGCCTTTTCCATATCGCGTTCTCATTTAGCCAACAAAAAGCACAGGCTTGCTAACCCAGCATGAGGCCTCGGGTTCTCTCCTGAGCTGTAGGTAGCCAGTCTGGTGAGAAGTTAGAGCACAGTGTAAGAGGAAGTGCTGTAGAATTCCGAAACTCTGGAAGTAATGAGCTGAGACCAGAGTCGGGGCTAGAAACGGGAGAGGAAGAGGCAGAACTGGGGCTTGGGGGCTCTGGGGCCTGAAGGACATCATCCCAGGGGTATGCAGGTAGCACGCTGGCTCCAGCCACCACAGCCCCTCTAGTTCTGTGCAGGGAGTGGCATGCTTCACTAGGGTTTAGGTTTGCCCACTGGGTCCTCTAGGGAAAAACTGGGAGTGGAGTTGCGGGGAGAACTATGAAAAGCCTTTCCCCCTTAATGATGACTGACTGCTGGCTTGGGTCTTGCTGCTCTCGACAGGTCTCTATAGGGGCCTCATCCTGTTTGTTCTCTTCCCAGTCCAGGATACCAGGATCGCGCAACTGGCGAGCCATGCAGGACATGTATAGGTACCGGCACTACTACCCGGTAGGTGCTAAGAAACATCCTCTGCCAGGCTGGAGCCCCGCTGGTACTGACACTCAGGGTGCCCTTGTCCCCAGCCCAGCCTCTGCTCCCCGGCCTGGCCTGGTCACAGACTGCCAGGCCTTAGCAGCAGCACCCCTCCTGGTGCAGATCGTAGGTCTGGAGGCATGCTGGTGCTGGCAGCCTCACCCTGAACTGCTGTCCCCTGTGTCCCTGAGCCGTGGACAGCCCTGGGCTCTCTTGAGGGTACAGAGCCTGCCCTCCCCAGTGGAGTGGGGAGTCCAGGCTGGGTCTCCACCTCTGAGGCTGCGTGAAGGGGACAGCCTCTCCCAGGCCCCCTTCTAAACCAGTCCCACCCATCTCCCTCTTCTGACTTCAGGATTTGGAAGAACAAGACTGCAATGGCGACATGTCCAACCTGAGTTTCTACAAAAACAACATCCCCTTCCAGCCAAATGGTACCTACGCCTCAGCTGCCCCCAGCTCTGACCTGGCTTCTCCAGACCCGCCTGTTCCCTGGGCTCTGGGGGTGCCTCTCAGATGGCCCCACAGTGCCCCCTGGGGTAGCCGAGGGAATTGAGGTTTGGATTCCTGGTTTACAAGGAGAAAGATGAGTGGCAGAAGTCTTTCCAGCCACTGGGTCTCTGTCTCGGCTGCCTTGTATGTTGACACTCCAAGGATGGCTGTGGTTTTAAGTGGTTGTAGAAAACCTAGTGTTTGAGGTCATGCATGTTGAAATTAAAGTGCCAGATCTGTTGGCCCTTACCCCCGGCTGTCATCACGAAGGAGCTCTTTCTGTGACACAGGCACGTGTCTGTGTCCGCAGACCTAGGCCCACTTGCTATGGCCCCCATTCTTGGGTTGGGCTCTGTTGTGCTGTTCAAGGACAGAATTTGAAGTCTAGCCATGCTAGACAGGGGAGGCAGGCAGAGCTCATACTGCTGCGATGGGCTGAGTCTGCCATCAGCAGAACTTTCCGGGAGCTTCCTGGCTCCTGCTTGGGTTTGCTCTTAGTGTCGTGGGTCTGGTGTCCTTGCTGAAGGAGGTAGGGCCTGGGCACACAAGAGTTGGCGGGGCCTCTATCAGATGAGGTGCAGACAGCCCTGAACCCCAAGAAAGTGGGGTGGTGTACTGAGAGTGCCCTGGATGGCGCTGTCCCCTGAGCCCTCAAAGTGGCCTCTGCCTCTGACTCGTCCCCGCGGGGCTTGCAGGGTGTGTCATCGAGAACATTCTTCAGCATTGGAAGGATGACTACGACATCCTTGAGGACAATCACTCCTACATCCAGTGGTGAGCGGGTGTCATGGGCAGGGTTGTGGGGGCAGGCAGCCACGCCGGCCTCCCGGGGCCGCCGATGTGCTCCTGACAACACGGGGGGGAACTCGGAGGCGAGCCACGGCCCTTCGCCTCTCAGCGGTCTCTGCAGCAGGGAGCTGAGACAACCCCAAGACTCGGGAGAGGCTGCTCACAAGCAGTGGGGAGATTAGGTGTCACTAAGGCCACGTCGCTCCGAGTGGGCGTGAGGGAGCTGCTGCCTGGCACCCACGAGGTGGACCTTGACTGAACTGTCCCGAGCCGCCCCTCACAGGAGCCTCCTGCCACGAAGGTTTCCCAGGAATCACTGCAGCAGAGAGGCGAGAGCGAAAGTGTGCAGGCAGAGGCTCCAGTGGGCCTGACCTGTCCTGGGCCGCCTTCTGCCTCTTCCCCCTTGGTACACTTCAGAGGCCCACCAGGCCCCTAGAGTTCAATCACAAGGCTTGAGTGGGAGCCCAAAGGCTGGGCGCCAGCCCTGACCCCGTGCCTTATTTCCTCGCAGGCTCTTTCCACTGCGGGAGCCAGGAGTGAACTGGCACGCCAAGCCTCTCACGCTCCGAGAAGTTCAGGTAGGTGGAGCACGCAGAAAGGCCTAACGAGTGAGCCTGGTTGACTGGGTGACAGGGTCTCCAGGAAGGGGCAGAGGCACAGAGGCCACTGTGTGGCCCCTGCTCTGCAGTCCTCGCGTGCTCTCGGTTGACGGTTGGACACAGGGCTGCCTGGGGAGCAGAGAAGTGGAAGGCTAGCCCTGCGGCTGTCTCCTCGGCATGTTACCCCGAGAGTCAGGACCCAGGGTGTCACCCGGGAGGCCCCCTGAGCTGCTCGAGGTGTTTTCCAGGAATTTAAAAACTCCAAGGAGGTCACGGAACGGCTTGTCCGGGCCTACGAACTCATGCTGGGCTTCTATGGGATTCAGCTTGAGGACCGCAGCACAGGGGCTGTGCGCCGAGCCCCCAACTACCAGCTGCGCTTCGAGAACCTCAACAGGTGAGAAGCAGCCTCCTGCCTCCCTCGGGCTTCATGCTGCCAGCCACCTCCCGCGCTCATGGTGCCCATACTGGGGGAGGCAGGAAGGGCCGGGCCGCTCCCCGGGGGCTCAGGCCGTTTCCTCATGCAGGGCATGCTTGGTAGGTGTGGGGTGGCGGTGGTTGGGGTGCATCTTGCCTCAGGTGTCCCGGAGTCTGGCTCACCGCATCTCCCTCCCACAGCCGCAGCCACAACAACCTTCGTATCACCCGCATCCTTAAGTCGCTGGGCGAGCTGGGCTTGGAGCGCTACCAGGCGCCGCTGGTGCGGTTTTTCCTGGAGGAGACGCTGGTGCGGAACCAGCTGCCGGGCGTGCGCCAGAGCGCCCTGGACTACTTCCTGTTCTCCGTGCGCTGCCGGCGCCAGCGGCGGGAGCTGGTGCACTTCGCCTGGGAGCATTTCGAGCCCCGCTGCAAGTTTGTCTGGGGGCCCCACGACAAGCTGCAGAGGTTCAGACCGCACCCCGCGTCCCTGCCGGTGGAGACCCCGGAGCAGGCCGAGGAGGCCCACGCCCAGGCTCAGCCCTGTGGGCCTGAGAGGGACCCGCGTGGGGAGGGTGGGGCTGCCGAGAGGCTCCAGCCACGGAGTGCAGAGCCCCAGGGTGTGGGCATCCCGGAGGGGGGCCAGGAGGAGGAGGGTGAGCCTCTGAACCCCAAAGAGAACAAGAAAAGGAAGTTGGAGGCAAACAGACAGGAGCAGGCCCTGAGAGAGCCAGGCCCCCACAGCACCGCTGATGTGGAGAAAATTGCCCTGAACCTGGAGGAATGTGCCCTCAGCCCGGGCAGCCGGGCACCCGGCCCTGACCAGGCTGAGCAGCCTTGTCTCCCAGGCCAAGGGGCCCATGTGGCCGACGAGGTGAGGAAGCGGAGGAAGGTGGAGAGGGGCCCTGGGGGCGATGCTGTGGCCGACGGCGCTGCTGGCGACGCTGCTGGCGATGTGGCCACAGTTGGTGACGGCTGTGACACACCTTCCCCCACCCCGCCGCCGGCCCCGCCTGGGGTCCCCGAAGGCACGAAGAGTAAGAGCAGCGAAGAAGGGGACGCAGCAGGCCAGGGCAGGGAGGAACAGAGTGCCCCTGGCAGCCTATCCGAGAGGCAGGACCCTGCTGCCCCAAGAGGCTCTGTGGGTGAGGCCCAGGAAGCGGCAGAGAGGGGCCTCACCACGCCCAGAAAGCCTTAGGTGGGCACCGGCCCGGCCCTGCTGCAGAGGGAGCTTGGCATAGGAACCCCTGGCTGTCTCCTCGGTGCACAGCAGTGCTGGCCTCTTCCTGGTGGTTACTGCAGCGGCCACCAGAGGACAGGGGACCCTCAGGGAAGGCCAGGCCTTCAAAACCTTCCTTACCTCACTGTCCCCCACTGTCCTCCGAGCCCGGGTTTGTGAGCAGGCCTGCCAGGGTCTTGGGGGAGAGGCCTCTTTTCTCAGTCTGGTGCCAAGCGAGGCCTTTTCTGAATAAACTCATCTGACTTTGTCTTTTGGCCGCCTGTGGCTGTTCCCATGATAAGAAGGCTTCTCTGGACCTGGCCCCTGGGCCTGACCAGGGCTGCACCGCGCTGTTTTTCCTGGGCAAGCGTCTGTCGGGTACTGCCCTTGCAGGAAGATGGGCTGTGGTGCAGGACCAGCGCCTGGGCATGCACAGGTCCTGAGCCTGCAGCCTCCCCGAGGGTGGGTGGTGGCCCTGTCGCCCGCTCCACTGAGGGACTTGGAAGGACGTGGCTCCTGTGGCTGGGTTGGGCCGTGCTGGGTCGAGGCCAGGCTTTTCCAGCCACCCTCACTGGGGGCACTTCTTGGGGCAAGCTTAGTAGGGTGTGGGCCTGGGGGCTCCTGAGGGGCGGGTCCTGTGTGGAGATGAGCCCTTTCTGTGAAAAGGTCTGTCCTGTCCTTTGCAGTCTGTACAGCTGGCCCACCTTCCCAGGACCTGGCTATAGCTGTGGGACTCGGGCACCTCAGCTCTGGTCTGGCTGTTGGGTGGTGTTTCTGCCGTGGAGGTGAATAGGCACTGAGATGGGTGTAACTGACCCCTCGGCAGGGCTGCTCTCATCCCCGAGCCGGCCCTCAGTAAGAAGATGCCACACTGCAGCAGTCCTGGAAGATGGGCCTGTGCCCAACAGAGAGCTGGCCCACGGACCTGCTCCATCCCCTCTGTTCCAGGGAGCAGCGACCCTGAACGCCACCTGTGCCACCTGGCTGGTCTGCCCAGAGGTGGGGCCACGGGGGTGGCGGCTGAGCAGGGTCTCCCGGCCGGTGTGTCGTCTCAGCAGCCCCAGCAGATGTGCTGCCGTCGGCAAGCTAGGCATTGGGTGGGGACCTGTGGTCCCGTGGGAGGGGTTGCAGACAGATGCCAGCGCCCCACCTTGCCATATGAAATTGACCAGGAGTGGAGTTGAGGTGGGGCTGGTCCCATCTCTCACCTGACACCCCCCTGCTCACAGACCTGTTTGAGGAGCTGTCCTGGCATGCCCTGGCCTCTCATGGAGGAGCAGGACCTTGTACCCCCCGGCCCCCCGCCCCGGGAAGTGTATGTAGGATGCACTCCTTTCTCACTGGAGACACGGGGGAGCTGGCTGCGTCTTTGTGGGTGGAAACGTTCCAGTTATCTTGCCTCACAGAAGGGAGAAGCAACCTATTTTTGTGCCATTTTACCACCGCTCCCCCTTATTTTACCTTTTGCCTGTCCTGGGGTTTGAGCTCAGGGCCTGGGCACTGTTCCTGAGCTCTTTGCTCAAGGCTTATGTTCTACTCCTTGGGCCCCAGCTCCACATACTGCTTTTCTTGGTGGTGCACTGAGATAGAGTCTCCTAGACTTTCCTGCCTGGGCTGGCTTCAAACCATGATCCTCACAGCTCAGCCTCCTGGGTAGCTAGGATTCAAGAGTGAGCCACTAGCACTAACTGACCCCCCCCTCCATTTCTGTCCACTCCCTCATAAATTCCCATCATCCAAGGGTTTGGAGTCCCACCTAGGGAGCTGAGGCCTCTGGGAGTCCTGTAGGCCCAGGCAGCAGCCCTCCCCAGGGTTCTGCCACCGGGCACCGGCTGCAGGCCCGCAGGTCTCGGGAGCCATGAAGGCCACAGTCCAGCCTCCTGCCCATGCCATCCTGTGTCCTGCTGGGAGGAGAACCCCTGAAGCCACAGCTCACTGCACAAGCCATCAGGCCCGGGACCATGATACCAATCCCGCCTAAGTCACCTTGGGAGACAAGGTGCCAGTGTCTTTTGACTATGACTGCTGAGGAGAACAGCCTTGCTGTGCCTCTGATGCCTGGGGGGGGGGGGGAAGGGAGGACAGCACTTCTGCCCAGTCCAGGTTAGGGGACTGTGGCCCCAGAGCTTTCCCGGAAAGCTGCCAAGCTGTGCTGGGTATGGTGGGCCCGTTGGGGGAGACTCCCTGGGTGTCTTCTGAGCTTGGCCAGGCAGTCTGGGTGTGCCCTGCCCTTCTTAAAAAGCACCCTTCACATGAGGTTCTTCCCAGCCACACACTCGCTGAGCAGCAGACAGAAAAGAGCCTTTCTTGCTTGTTCTGTACTGAAAGGTGTGAGTGTGTGCACGGCGCCGGTCCCGGGATAATTTTAACTCACTGCTGGCCTTCCCTCTCCCCGGGGTGTGGCATCCAGGCGGCCCAGGTGGGCCTGGCTGAATGGGGGGCTTATGTGCAGTAGGGGGTGGTTCACAGCCTCGGCCCTGCCCACCGCAGCCCCGCCCCACCGCGGCCCCGCCCACCACAGCTCTGCCCAGCGGCCAGCCGGGCTGCCGTGGGCAGATACCAGCCAGCCATGGCCCGAGCGCCCACCCTGGTCCTGCTGCTGCTGGGGCAGCTCCTGGCAGCCACCGTGACGCAGGTGAGCTCGGCCTCGGTCCCTGGCCCCACCTGGTTGAGGGCAGACGCTGGGGTCGGGGCTGGGGGGCCTGCATGGAGCCGCTCAGCCCCTGTTCCCACCCACCCTCGCGGACCGGCCCCTGGCAGGCTGCCCCTCCAGGTGCCGCCTCCCCGGAGTGTCCCCTGCCCCTGCGTGCCCCGGGAGCAGGCTCCTGGCGGCCCACGGAATCCACCGGGAATCAGGGATGAGCCAGGCTGCCTACCTGCCCATTCCTGGCTGGGTCTGCCTGTGGCCTGGCACCACACTTGGGAAGGGACCAAACAATGTGGCCTTTGTTCCCAGATTCCCTGCAGGGCTGGGGATCCAGACACTCCGGGCCTCAAGCAGGGATAAAGTGCTGGCTGGCGCCAGGCTTCCACACAGCAGGCCTGGAGGCAGACCCTGCTAGCTTCCTGGGCTGGAAGAGAGGCTGTTCTTTTGAACAGGTGGGGGGACCGACTTGGGGGAGCCTCCTGAGGTGGTGGGGACCTCTTAATGGCTTTGCTCTATTTCAGAAAGTGGGGCCTCGAGGCCCTCCTGGTCCCCCAGGGCCTCCTGGGAAGCCCGGCAAAGACGGCATCGACGTGAGTTGGGGGATAGAGTTGAGCCTGGCTTCTGAGAGCTGGGGTGGTGGGAGTTTGAGCCTGTCCCCAGCCTGGCTCCCTGATCCCACCTGGGCCTGGCCTGAGGTGGGGGAGCCTGGCGGTCTTGGGCTGGAACTGCGGGACGGGCGTCCTGAGGGCCGGGCTGGGCCCCCTGGACACCAGAGTGTGGACTGGGCTCTGGGACCGTCAGCAGCTACAGGGCTGTCTCCCATCGCCATCCACCATGCTCCAAACGCTTTGGGACATGGAGGTGGACATCTCCCTGTCTCCCTCCTCCAGGAATGCAGAGTCCAGCCTCACCACCAGTGGTGCTCCTGGTAGAGTAGGTGATGGTATATGGGCGCCCAGAACCATCCTTGATGGCTGTGGCCCCCCCTCCCACTGCAGGAATGCTTTGCAGGGGCACGGTGGACGGGAGACCCAGGCCCAGGCCCTCTTGTGCTCTCCCCAAGCCCCAAGGCTGTACATGTGAGCCTCAGCCTCTTAAAGTCCCATTGAAGGGTTCAGCCACTCTAGCACGTGGGTACTTCCCTGGAGACCAGGGGCTTTCACCTCCCCAGCAGACGGCAGACCAGGAGAGCACGTGGCCCCACCCTGCTCTCCACTTTCCTGCTGGATTTGTTTTCAGTCTGGCTGTCCCCTTTCTAAAGTTCTTAGGCCAGAGGGGACATGGGACTGCGTGGTGTGTTCCTCCTCTGTGCCCTCCTGTGAGCATGTGGGACCTTTGCCCTGGAGCTGCCGGGGTGTATGAGGGGCCGAGGCTCCCGTCACCCCGTGGCCTGAGCCTCCTGCCTCCAGGCCTCAGTCTCCAATGAACAGCTTGCTCCCCTCCTGTGGGTGCTTCTCCAGGGCTCACGGTCCACCATCCCCCATTGCAGGGAGAAGCTGGCCCTCCAGGTCTACCCGGGACCCCGGTGAGTGCCCTGGATGTGGGAGAGGGGGGTGCTGCAGAGAACAGAAGCTCATTGAGGACCTTTCCCACATGTGGCGCCAGGACGGATGGGGGAGGCGTGCGGGGCTCGAGGTCTCTGGGCAGGTCTGGCTGGAAGCTTTCTTTGGGTCTGTGCCCACACCCGCCGGAAGAGGGACAGGCCAGCAGGGCCCTGCAGGCCCACGTAGCCTGCAGTCCACACAGGAACCTTGTAGCCCTTGGCTAGGGAGGGTGACTGGACTCAGGGAACAGGCTGCAGACACCGTGCAGGGCCAGGGCGGCCAGGGTGAGGGCACTGCAGGGCCTGCCTCCCCGCAGGGGCCTGTCTCCACCGCTGGGCTTGCTTAGTGTGGGAAGCACTTTTCTTGCAGCTGGGGCTTGGAGCTGAGCTACTCCCCTCCCTCCCTTCCCTGCCTTTCCTCCTGTGCAGGGACCAAAGGGGACACCAGGAAGACCAGGAAAGCCAGGAGAGGCAGGACTGCCCGGCCTGCCCGGCGTGGATGTGAGTGTGCCCCCCCCAGGCACGCCCGGCGTGGGTGTGTGTGCCCCACCAAGGGTCAGGTTCTAATGGCTGCTCTCCAGCCGGGCCTGCCTAGGCAGGAAACCAGGTCTGACAGAGGCACCCAGCAGTCTTCACCAGGGATGCTGGCCCCAGGCCCAGAGGGCTAGCGCATGCCCACATCAGCCAGAAGTCCAGCAACTTCTTGCTCACCGGAGCTTGTTCCTATCTCAGCCCCTCTGCGGGCTGGACTGGCCCAGCTTCTGTCTTCCATGGACCAGCATGGGCAGGTCTGGAAAGGGAGCTACTGGCTGCGGGGTTTGACCCCCCTGACTCCCCCGCCACCCGTGGAGACGGGGTGCACCAGGGAAATGGGGCCCGGCCCTTTTTCAGCCTTCTGGACTTATTTGGTTAAAGAAGGATCTGTGGCTCACTGTGATTCCAATATCCTGGCTCCTCGAATCCCCGCTTTCTCTCTCCCCAGGGTCTGACCGGGAGAGATGGCCCCCCTGGACCCAAAGGTGCTCCTGGAGAGCGGGTGAGTGCCTGCGCTGTCCAGAGGTGAGACACCGAGTCCAGCAGTGGTCAGGCAGGGGCGCCTCCTGTGCACACAGGCCAGCAAGACTCAAGTTCTGCCAGAAGTGGGCCTGACCTCACTGGTAGGCTACCCACTGCCCTGCAGCAGGCAGAGGGCCAGACGGGCACAGGGTGCAGGCGGCCGCCCTGTGGCTCCTCCATCCCATGGCCACGTCTGGCCAGTTGTCCTAGAATCCAGACCATGCCAGGGTCAGCTGAGGTGTCTGGGGTTGGTGATCAGCCCAGGTGTTCCCTTTCCTCCCCCTCCTCCTCCTCCTCCCCTCCTCCTTCCTTTCCTCCTGCTCCACCTCCTCCTCCCCTTTCCTCCCCTTCCTCCTCCTCCTCCCCCCCACCTTCTCCCCTTCCTCCTCCTCCCCTTCCTCTTCCTCCCTTTCCTCCTCTCCCCCTCCTCCTCCTCCCTGTCCTTCTCCCCCTCCCCCTCGCCCTCTCTCTCCTCCTCCTCTCCCTCCTCCTCCCTTCCTCCTGCTCCTCCTCCTTGTCCTCCTCCTCTTTCCCCTCCTCCTCTCCCTCTTCTTCCTCCTTCCTCCTCCCCCCTCACCTCTTCCCTGTCCTCCTCCTCCCTGTCCTCCTCTTTCTCCTCTCCCTCCTCTTCCCTGTCCCCCTCCCCTTCTCCTCCATCCTCTCCTCTCTCTCCTCCCTCTTCCTGTGAGTGGCTCTCAGGGCCTAGGTGACCCACAGTCTGTCCATTGCACCTCACTGGCTGGCTCGCTCTCTCCCCTCCCCAGTGCAGCTTCTCTCGCTGGAGGGCAGTGGCTCTGGGTGTGCAGTACCAGAGAGTGGAGAGCAAGAAGCGGGTGGGGCTGGGGACTGGCCTGTGAAGCACCAGGTGAAAGAAAAGCCGCTGGCCACTGGGCCTCCAGGGCCTGGTGGGGAGATGGCGGGTCCCAGGCCAGGCGGAGGCAGGAGAGGCGGCAGCAGGGAGGGCTGGCCGGCCTGGTGGGTAGACAAGGCCTGACCGCCAAGCATATGGCTTTGTGGCACGGCTGGGGACTGAGGTCCCCGCAGCCCCTGAGACTGGTCTTAGGTGTCCCTAGAGGGGTCAGCTCTGGGGTCCCGTCTGTGTGGCATGTGCAGGGCTGGTCCTGGTATTGTGCCCATTCCCTCGACTGTTCTCAGTGGGAGGGGGGCAGAGGGTCCTGGCCAGGGTGTCTGGGACGATGGAGGCTGCCATGGCTGCAGTCCTCTGTGGAGGGGCTGCTTCTGCTGCTGGGTCACCTCCAGGGGTGAGGGTGAAGCTCCCCCCCCCCCCCCCGCCCTGTGGGCTGAGACACCAGAGGGAGGCAAACAGGTTTGCAAATGAAGTCAAAAGTCCCCACCCCCTCCTAACGCCATTGTCTTCCTCAGGGAAGTCTGGGACCCCCAGGGCCACCTGGACTGGGGGTGAGTACCACTCTGTGTTCTGCGGGGCATGGCCAGGCAGTCTCCAGGAGCGCCGAGGGGTGGGGCTCAGCGAGGCCTTTTGGAAGCTGTCTTGGGCTGCCTGGGTGCTGTGTGGACAGCCCTTTCCTAGGAGCCTGAGCCAACCTGGGGCTGCAGAGAAAAAAGCCTCACCTCATATTCTGACTCTGCTTGGCATTGCAGGGCAAAGGCCTTCCAGGACCCCCCGTGAGTACTCACCCTCCTGTGCCCCCAGCTCCAGAGCTGCCCCTGCCCCGCAGCCCGCCGGGGGCTGGGCTGACCGGAACCTTGGCGGGGGGGGGGGCGGTTTGCAGGGCACAGCCAAGCACCCCCAGCTAGGTCCTCGCCAAGGGCACAGGGCCCCAGCAGGACCACCCCAGCATCTCTCACTTCTTACCCCTCCAGGGAGAGGCGGGCGTGAGCGGCCCCCCAGGGGGGGTTGGCCTGCGAGGCCCCCCGGTGAGTGGCCCCACCCCTCCACTGCCCACTGCAGGCTCAGTCTTGGGGTCCTTCCCTCCCCCTCCTTCCACCCCTCTCCCAATCCCTCCCTTCTTCCTGTGGGGTGCGGGTGGGCCCACGCCCAGGCAGTGGGACTGCAGACCCACTGAGGCACAGGTGGGAGGGAGCGGGAGTGTGTCCCCTGCTCATGAAGCTGGCCCCTCACGGCCCCTCCCCCAGGGACCCTCGGGACTCCCAGGCCTGCCTGGACCCCCAGGACCCCCTGGACGTCCCGTAAGTACTAGGCGCACCCCTCCCCCACCCCTGAACAGCCTGGAGATGCCTGGCCATTCCCTGGGGGCAGAACCCATGACGCCCCCACCCCATGCAGGAGAGCATTGTCGTGTGGCCAGGGCCTGGGGTGGGGACAGGTGGACAGGGCCGTCTCTGTGTGTTGCAGGGACACCCTGGAGTTCTCCCTGAAGGTGCGACCGACTTGCAGGTGGGCACTTGGGCATGGTGAGGAAGCCAGGCTGCGCTGCTCCGGGGCAGGGGCTGGCGGAGGCCACCTCAAGGTCTGTCCAGTGCAGCGGGTCCATGGAGGAGGCCAGGGACCGCTCAGCGGACAGCCAAGGCACAGCCTCCCTCCCTCCCTCCCCTCCTTCCCTGGCCAGTGGCCATCTGGACCTGCACTGGCCTGCACAGAGCCGCTGGCCCAGGAAGGTCAGCCCTCCGGGGGCCACAGCCTGGCATGGCTCTCAGCCCTCCCTCATCACCGGGTACCACCGTCTAGGAGCCACTTTCATCTTGATTGCTCCTATCCACTAAGAGAGAAGAAAGCAGGGAAGCAAGAAAGGAAGGAGGGAGGGATAGAGGGAGGGAATGGAGGGGGGGAAGGAAGAAAGGAAGGAAGGAAGGAAGGAAGGAAGGAAGGAAGGAAGGAAGGAAGGAAGGAAGGAAGGAAAGGAGGAAAGGAGGACTTGGGGCCTGGGCCTTTTCCCTTCTTCGCCAATGGCTTGGGGACAGGAGCTTGTTCCCACGAGTAGCTTGCTTTACTTTGCCCACTCTGGGTTCTGTTGTTGGTGACCCCATGCCTCTGCCTTGGAGCGAATCTTTAGGTTCTTCCAGGTGAGAAAGGTGTGAGCGTAGCATGGGCCAATGGCTCAGGCTGGACAGACATCCCCAGCAGGCATGGCAGGTTTCTCTAAGCCAGAGCGTCGTGGCTGTTGCCTGGCTAAGGGCAACGGCTTGTGAGCTGCTGCTCCAACAACTCCATCTGGGGAAGAGGGTATCTGGCTGCCATCTGGCTCCCTAGCGCCCTTCTGTCTGTGGAGCCACCTCAGGCCCTTGGGGTACTGGGCCCTCAGGGCTCAGGTGGGGGCTCTGACCACTCTGTTTCCTGACAGTGCCCTGCCATCTGCCCACCAGGCCCGCCTGGGCCACCAGGAATGCCAGGGTTCAAGGTAAGAGGGTGGCTGCATGGGGACTGGGTCAAGTGCAGGAGACAGCCATGTTTCCTCGTGGCTGCGGGATTTGGGGTTCCAGCTTTGTGGGGAAACTGAGGCAGGCCTCTCCTCTTCCTGCCCTGGTGTGGTGAATCTGGTATGGCCAGGCTGAGCCTCCATCAAGAGGGTCAGGGGAGGTACAGAGAGAGGCCTGGGGACCTGCGCTTGTCCTGCCCCACCGCTGTCCCTCTGGTCAGATAAGGGTCCTTGGCAAGTCACCAGCCTAGGTTTCCCAGCTGGACCCAGGCCTTGGGTCCTGACCACAGCATTGCAGCGCTGACAGGATCTGGGCTTGGCAGTGGCCAGCTCCGTGGTCCTCGGGAGGCTCGGGGAGGCTGAGACCCAGGTTTGATTTCAGGGGCTCACGGGCTACAAAGGGGATCAGGGAGAAGTTGGCAAAGATGGAGAAAAGGTAAGAGGCTGGGGTTGGGCCCTCCCAGACTCCTTCCTGAAAGACCCCCAGCTGGGCAGATGCCCTGGACGCCTACCCACCCAGCCTCACACGAAAGCTCCCAGCAGGAAGCTTGGGGTGGGCCATGCCAGACCTCTTCTGGGGATAAGGGGGCTGCTGGACATAGGTCCCCGAGGACTCTGGCACTGAAGTCCCCTTCCCTTCCCCTGGTAGCATGGTCTGGGTGGGCTGTGTCCACCCCCCCCAGGTTGGCCATGCGGCCTGGGGTGGCTTTGGCATGGTGGGAATGGCCAGCTTGCTGCTTGCAGCCAGGATCCCGCCTGGCCTGCAGGAGAAACCTGACAGTCTGGAGACATGCCACCAGAGCAGAGACCCCTGCCAGTCCGAACGGGAGCTGGGCCACTGCGTTCTACATAGCCATTACGTTCTTTTTTTTCTTTCTCCTCTTTTTAAAGAAAGTTCCCTGGTTCTGGGGCTTGTGCTCCAGGTCTCATACGCTCAGGGGGCTTTTTGCAGTTAGTTAGCTGGCTTCCGCGTGAGCCAGCTTCTGGCTGATTAACAGAGCTAAGAGACGCTCAGATTGATCTTTCCAGGTTGGTTTCAAACGGTCTTGATATCTTGAGTCTTCAGTTGCTAGCGCCTGACGTGAGCTACCAGACACGTCCACACGTTGCCTCTTGGGCGCCGTGGCTGTGCATGCGCCCCTCACTACACCCTGGGGTTCAGTTGTGGAGGAGCCAGGGGACCACAGAAGGTGCTAGAAGCACACCTGGACCTGCTGACCACTTCTTTGTTTCAGGGTGCCCCTGGCCCCCCTGGACCTGCTGGCATCCCAGGCACTGTGGGGCTACAGGTGAGGCTTGGAGGGGCGCAGCTAGCCGGGCAGGAGCCCCTGGATGGCCACGCCACGGTGGGCAGTGCACACTCGGGGACCAGAGGCTGGGACTTGGGACAGGGCCACGCATGCCTGGGTTGATCCCAGGGCCAGTGGGATCCACTGGGGGCCTCAGCGGAGGGTGGGCGGCTCCGGAGAGATCCTGGGATTGGGCCCCGAGCCAGGGCCCCTCAGGGTGCTGTGGGGCAGGCAGACTTGCTCCCACGTCTCCTGCTTCTCCCGCAGGGTCCACGAGGACCGCGAGGACTGCCAGGGCCACTTGGGCCCCCTGGAGACCGCGTAAGTCCTGCAGCTCCGTGGGGATCTGTCCAGTTGACGTTGGCCCAGGTGTTGGGAAGCCCGGCTCTTCTCCACCCCAGACTCCTTGGCTCCCCACTCTCCACTTCCTGTGAAGGGATTCACATGCCCTCTCTCCTCCACAGGGCCCCATTGGGTTCCGAGGCCCGCCTGGAGTCCCAGGAGCGCCTGGGAAAGTGGTATGTGTGTGTCCAGAGTGGAGGGCGGCCGTGGGGCAGCCCGGGGCCTCTGCTCCCCACCCCACCACCGTGTCATGAAGGTGCAGCCGGCTCAGCTGCAGGCCTGCAGGCCGAGCTGTTCATGGCACACAGGGGCGCATGGCTCGCAAGGGGCCCTGACTCACCTGGGGGGGCGGGGCTCACCTGCAGGGGCTCCTGTGGCATGCTGGGGGATTGAGCACACCTTCTGGAATGAGGAGTCCAGTGGTCACGGGATGCGAGCAGAGGTGCCCTGGGTCCTCTGACCTCTGTCACCACCACAGCAGCCGTGTGGCCAACCCATCCCGAGGGCTGGTCCTCCGGAGCCTTCGTCATGCCTCTGACGTCTGTCTGTCTGCCTGATTTTCTCTGTGTTAACACTGTTACTGCCTCTGCCTTGTAATTGCAGGGTGACAGAGGCGAGCGGGGCCCGGAGGCTTTCCCTGGCCCCAAGGGCGACCTTGTAAGTGGGGAGTCCATCCCGTGGGTGCCAGGGTTGGGAGTGGGGTGAGCAGGAGGGGCCTGAGAGGACCTTGGGGCTGCCTGTGGCAGATGCTTTCCTCAGGTGAGTGGGGTGAGCTGCGGGATGCATGCCGGCCTGGAGACCTCATCCCTCCTTGCCCGGCCTTCCTCACAAAGCCCTGCAGCTCCTGCGTCATCATCATCTGCAGAGGCTGGGGACCGGCTCGGGCTCGGGCTCGGGGCAGGCGTTGCTGTGACATGGGGGCGGGAGAGGAAGGCTCGGGTCGCGTGTGTAGACAGGACAAGCGCATTCAAAAGATAGGCATCTCAGGAAACAAGCTGACGTTTGCCTCTGCCAGCCTTGAACCCGCCTTGCCTGCCCTCCCTGTGTTGCTGCAGTGCCCGTAGCTCCTAAGACAGGTTTCCCCGCGTCCTGAGAGGCTGGGGGTGCACAGCATGCCCCCAAGAGGCTGGGGTGGGTCGCCCGTTGCCCCCACCCAGAGCACAGCCCCTGGGTGTCCACAGAGCCTGGGCCCGAGGTCTCAGGCAGGCAGGCTGGGAGAAGTGGCGTAGGGTCCCATCTGATGCTTCCATCTCTCGTGCGTCCCTAGGGCAGACCTGGTCCCAAAGGACTCCCCGGCGTGGCAGGGCCGGGTGGGGAGCCGGTGAGTGCCTTGGGTGTTTCTATCAGGTGACAAGTGGGCTGCTGCCCTGGGCTCTCCATGTGGACACGTGGCTCCTGCCGTGGTCCACACACGGGCGGGCTCCCGGGTGCGTTTTTGATATTCAAATGCCAGTAGAACCTCCACACGGCCCCAGGGCCACCCGGCGCCTGGCTGCCCATGAGGCCTCTTGGCTTGGATGGCCGTGCGTGCTTGCTGGGGTGCTCGCCGGCCTTGGCACCTGCTCCACTCCCCTGTGTGGTCTCTGGGGCAGCAGACCTGCTTTGGGGCCACCCTGTGGAGGCGAAGGCCATGCCGGAAGGAGGGAAGGGGGGCTCTATCTAAGGGTCTCATGCTGCACATTGTCCCCAGGGCATGCCAGGCAAAGATGGCCGGGACGGTGTGCCAGGACTCGATGGCGAGAAGGTTGGTACCAGGCGGGCCTTCTGGGAAGGGGCGTGGCAGCGGCTGGGCCACCCCAGGCCTCAGCACCCGTGTTCTCTGCCACTGTCCTCAGGGAGAGGCCGGTCGCCACGGCACCCCAGGAGAGAAGGGCCCGAACGGGCTGCCGGTGAGTACCCAAATGAGTGGGCAGTGCCCAGGACCGGACCGTTCCTGGGCCCTGGGGCCCGCTGGTGCCTTTGGCCTTCTGTGCTCATGAGAACCTGGGTCCCCTGCCTGTTGTCCATTGTGGGGCACAGGGTGGGCTCCTCACGGGCTGGCCGGGCTGTGCTAGAAGGCCGTCAGAGCCCTGCCCGGGCCAGCAGTGCCCAGGAAGGAGGCTGAGCTGAGGAGCTCTGGCCGGGTGCACAGGCCCTGACCCCACTCTCTCCGAACAGGGTCTCCCCGGACGGGCAGGGTCCAAGGGGGAGAAGGGAGAACTGGTGAGTGGTTGCTTTCTCCCAGGAGGGGGAGGGGAGGCCCTCGGCAGAGGGGACCTGGCCACTCAGGGCCCTCCCCATTTCCACAGGGCACAGCTGGAGAGCTGGGTGAAGCTGGCCCCTCCGGAGAGCCCGGCGTCCCCGTGAGTGCCCTCAGCCCTTACCTGCCTGTCCTGTGTCCTCTTCCCCCTCCCCCACCCCCGAGTGAGAACCCTGCCCTTCTGCCCTCCCTCCCGCAGGGTGACGTGGGCGTGCCTGGGGAGCGTGGAGAGGCTGGCCACAGGGGCTCTGCTGTGAGTGGGGGGCAGCTTGGGGTGGCGTGGGGCTCTAGTTTCTGAACAGGCCGGAGGCATTGTGGTGTAGACACTAGGGATTCTGGGAGGCGGTGTACTCACTGCCGGGGTGGAGGAGGCAGCCTGAGCCCCCTCAGGCCCCCACCCCTGCACAGCGCTGACCCTGGGCTGCACACTGGGAAGCCCCAGACCTCATGCTGCTCTGCTCCTGGCCTACCACCTGGGGAAGGGGAGGGGAGAGGCGACTGGGCCGTGGGCCTAGGGAGGGGCTGGGCCCTGGGCTCCAGTACCTGCTCAGGGCAGTTCCCCCGTTACCACATCCCTCGAGCCCCTGGGGGAAGCACCACGGGTCTCCCCAAGCTGCAGAGAGCCCTGGGGAGGCGCCATCCACTCACGCGCCTTTCTTCCAGGGGGCCCTTGGCCCACAAGGCCCTCCTGGGGCCCCCGGCATCCGTGGCTTCCAGGTGGGTACTTCGGGCCTGGTGAGGGGCCAGCAGGCCCTGGTGGGCTCAGAGGGAAGGGGCCCTGCCTGGGTGCCAGCGCATGCTGACTAGCCAGGACTCCATCCACAGGGCCGGAAGGGCAGCGGTGGAGATCCTGGCCTCCCAGGCCCCCAAGGCCTCCGAGGTGACGTGGGGGACCGGGTAAGTGGCTTTCGTGGCAAGTGGTCCCCTGCCCTTATGCCCCACTCTGCCCTTACTCCAGGCCCATGGAGGGAGGAGAAGGCCCAGGAGAGCCTGCCCACCTCACCCAGCATGCCCTGGCGGCCCCAGGAAGGGAGGTGGTGGCAGTCCCCACAGCTGTCCCCTGGCCCCTCCCCTCCTTTGTTCATCCTGCCTGGCATCCTTTGCAGACAGGTGGGGCTCTGGAGTCCTCACGGCTCTGCTTCTAGACCCTCGTGGCTGGGCTTGGCAGGGCCACATTGCTGTAGAATAAGTTTGAACACTCAGTGTTCCACATGATTGTTAGCTTTCCAGCACCCTTCCTGCCAACTTACAGAGCCCAAAACGTCCACTCCCAGCTAGGGCTGGTGACCTCCACGCTACGCAAGAGGTTGAGAGCTGAGGACTGAGGTTCAAAGTTAGCCTGGGTGGATAAATGTGAGAGACTGTTATCACCAATTAGCCAGCAAAAAGCTGGAAGTGCAAGTGTGGCTCACGTGGTAGAACACCAGCCTTGATTTTTAAAATACTAAGGGAGAATGTGAGACCCCTGAGTTCAACTCTCAGGGAGGAGAGCCCCAGGGGACTGCATAGCTGAGTGGCAGGAGGCTGGGGGTCTGGGCTCTAGGACGTTGCCACAGGTCCTGGGGCCACATGCAGGGACCTGTGCACACAGCCTGGGATGGTTCAGGGGAGGGCTGCAGACAGAGGAGGGGGCATAGACTCCACCACCCCATAGCAGGAACAGCAGGCCCTTTATTAGCCTCCAGACAGGACATTCCAGGTTGGGGGACATGCCAACAACCCTGGCCTCCAAGCCCAGCCTGGAGAGGAAGGCTCAGCGTGGCAGGAGGGCGGGGTGGAGCCCATTTCTGACTTCTCTGCTCTTGGAGGGCTCATGTCCTTGCTTTTGACCTTGGATTCTGAGGGAAGTCTCATTTGAAAAGTAGACATTTTGATCGCCTTTCCTTGTGGTGCGGGGGTCAAGTCCAGGACCTGTCCCTGCTACACCCAACTCCGTCCAGCCTCAAACGGAACATTTCTAGATCATCCTAACAATTCCAAGAAAGGTCCTGATTTCAGTCAGATGGTTGATGAAAAGGAGCACGCAGATCTTTGATCACGCTCCGTGGGGATGGAATGAGGCTGGGATTGCATGGCAACAAAAGCACAAACCATGGCGTGAATCCCCACTGTAAGGAAACCGGTGTCCACCCAAGTGACTGCAGAGCCATGCAGGGCTGGTGGCTGTGTAGGGGAAACTGAGGCACCGGACCTGGTGAATGTGGGTTTGGCCTCTGGGTGTGGGCCTGGCCCTGGCCCCGGTGTTTTTCCTGCTTCCACCACACAGTGGCAGCACGTGGAAATTCCTGTAACTCACAGCCTTCTCTGTCCAGGGCCCAGGAGGAGCCTCAGGCCCTAAAGGAGACCAGGTGAGCATTTCCACCTGCACAGCTTTCTCAGGGCTGCTGGGCTGTCCGCTGTGGGTCTGCTTTCAGAGCTCTCCTCTCTTGCTCCTTGTCTCTTCCTTCACCCCTGCAGAGTACCCACTGCTCTGGAGACCAGCCACAGAGCAGAGTAGGGACAGAGTTGCCAGCCGACCATGCATATGTAATGGGGCAGGCAGGAGAGACAGAACATGTGCTTTTCCAGCCTGGGCGGGATTCATCCTTCCTGGAGTTCCCACCCCCCCCCCACGCCGCTCTCTGCACACACACACACACACATACACACACATACACACATAGGAAGGCTACACACACGCGCGCGCGCACACACACACACACGGCCGGGAAGCCTCGCTGGGCAGACACAAAGGCAGGCAGTCTTCACGGCGTCTTGGGAGCGTGGACTCTGGCTACCTGGAGAGCAGGTAGCGCGAGGCGGGTGGAGCCTCGTTAACACTGAGCGGCTCCTTGCAGGGCTTCGCGGGTGCTGATGGTCTTCCTGGAGACCCGGGCGAGCTGGTGAGTGTGGCTGCACCAGGGGTTGGTGCGGGCGGGGACTGCCCTGTGGGCGGGGTCAGAAGAACCCTGTGTGCCAGGGCAGCACATGGCAGCGCTCACTGGCTGTGCTGCTGAGCCCCCTGCTGCGGGAATCGCCGCCCCAGCACGTGGGGCCAGGCAGACAACACGTGCAGGCCAAGGCGGCTCCCTGCTGACTTGCCGCGCTGTGCAGGGGCCCCCGGGGCGTGGCGTGTGGACGTCCACGGGCACCTCCATGGTGACTCCATGAGGGGTTCACCAGGAGAAAACTCCATCTTCAGAGGGCTGAATAACGCTGAGGTCGTTTGTTTGCCAGCTCGGGGCCCGAGCACTGTCCTTGGATTTTCTCAAGGCTAGAGCTCTACCACTTGAGCCACAGCACCACTTCTGGCTTTTTTCTATGTATGTGGTACTGAGGAATTGAACTCGGGTCTTTGTGCAGGCTAGGTGAGCACTCTACCACTAGGCCAAACACCTGGCCCAACTTTGTGCCACGAGGTTCCACCATGTCATGTGAGTCCAGGGGACCGTGGTCAATGGTGCTTCTTCTGGGTTTTAATTCCGCTGTGAGCTCCTCACCCTGTGTCTGGGTACGACACGGTCAGCCTGCCCCCAGAGCTCCTGGCTCTGATCACACCTTTTGACCTCTTGTCAAGTGGACCTTTTGTCCACTTGCTCAGCATCTTCCCAAGGGGGCAGAGATGGGCACTGCCCATTGGAGATGGCACACTGGGCTTCAGCCGCCTGCAGAGAGGGGGGGCTCGCCCTCTGCCCTTTCTGGCTTCAGATGTGGGTGGCTGGCTGGTGGTGTGCACCAGAGGCCAGAGCCCAGCCGGTCATCCACGCGGACCAAAGGTGTCCCGGTGTGGCCAGAGGATGGTCGGAGACTGCGCTGTCGGCGCCTCCTCACTGCTGGTGCGCCAGTCACGAAAGCACACGCTTGTCTCTTCGCAGGGTCCCAGCGGCCCCGTTGGACAAAAGGGAGAGGTGAGTGCAGCTGCTCCACCAAGTCCACGGACCCCAGGGCTTTCCACTGCCTCTGGAGGCCAGCCCAGCGTGCGGGCCAGGACCGCCTCCAGGGCCAGGTCCGGCCCTGACTCCCACTCCTGTTTCTCCGCAGTCTGGCATTCGCGGGGAGCCGGGCCCCAAAGGCATTCAAGGACCCAATGGCACGGCTGGCATCCAGGGCGTCCCGGGGCCCCCAGGGCCTTTGGGGCTCCAGGGCGTGCAGGGAGTCCCTGGGCCCGCAGGGAAGCCTGGCGTTCCGGTACGTGGCTCCCCAGGCCAGCAGGGCCTGCACCACGCAGGCGTGCTGGCTCCCTGGGGCCGTTTGCTCTGGGATTATTGGTTCTGGCTTTGCCTCAAAGAGCTGCCAGCCATGACTCCAGGCTGACCAGCTGTGTGATTCCAGGGGAAAGAGGCCAGCGAGCAGCGGGTCCGGGAGCTGTGTGGGGGAATGATAAGTGGTAAGAGGCCATCCCGCCCCCACCCTCCCACCCGCTTTTCCCCCCATCTTCCTCACCCCTGCCCGTGGGGCTGTGGCCGGCCTGGTCCCCTGTTCTAGGTGACGCCCTGCTGCCAGGGCTTGACAGGACTTCCGCCACAGCCGTGCTCTGCGTCCCTGCCCCCGGGTCAGGAGGAAGGGCACCCTAGCTCTCCCCCCCGGCCACCACGGTCCCCACCCTCTCAGAGTAGATGCTTGTTCTGTTTCCTACAAGAGCAAATTGCACAGCTGGCTGCACACCTGAGGAAGCCTTTAGCACCTGGCTCCATCGGCCGGCCTGGTCCAGCCGGGCCCCCAGGCCCCCCGGGTCCCCCCGGCTCCATCGGCCACCCTGGCGCTCGAGGGCCCCCTGGATTCCGTGGTCCCACTGGGGAGCTGGGAGACCCTGGACCCCGAGGTGAGTGGGTGCTCGAGGCCTGGCCTCTCTGCTGCAGCTGGCTGTGCCTGGGTGACAGTGGTGGCCTAGGCGTCAGCCACGGCGCCAGGCAGACAGACACTGGCCATGGCGCCCGGCGGGCCTCCTCCCCAGCTCGCTGACAGCGTCTCCATACCCGGTGACCTCAGCACCTGGCCCAGCCCTGTTCTTGACTCATCTAAAGGTTCAAAAAGAACCACGGCAGCATTGCAGTCTCCCACAGCACCTCGGAAGTCCCCCGCTCCTGGCACGAACCCGCCAGGCGACGCCTCAGGGCCTTCGGCCCCCCGAGCTTCGCTCCTTGCCGGCCTGCGGGGCTGAAGCTCTCCAGCTTTATTTTCTGTTTTCCCCTCAAGGCTAGTGCTCTAGCACTTGGGCTCCATCGCCACTTCTGGCTTTTAAGAGTCCTGCCTAGGAAGCTCTGAACTGCAATCCTCACATCTCAGCCTCCTGAGTAGCTAAGGTTACGGGTGTGAGCCGCCAGCGCCCAGCTACCGCCTTCTTTTAATGTGATGCTTTCTCCAGACACCACCAGAATGAAATTTGCTAGAGAGGAACTAACAAAAAAGCAAAGAATGGGGCAGAAGTTTGGCCTAGTGGTAGAATGCTGGCCTAGCATGCAAGCACATGTGGAACCATTCCTTGGTACCACATACATAGCAAAAAGCCAGAAGTGGTGCTGTGGCTCAGGAGGTAGAGCTCTAACCTTCAGAAAGGCCAAGGACAGTGCTCAGGCCCTGAGTTCAAGCCCCAGGACTGGAAAAACAAAAAGGCAAGGAATGAGTTAAGAGCCTGTAATCTGACTTACTCAGGAGGTTGAAATCTGAGGATCACAGTTCAAAGCTAGTCCAAATAGGAAAATCTGTGAAACTTTTTTTTTTTTTTGGTGGACCCTGGGGCTTGAACTCTGAGCTTGGATGCTGTCCCTGAGCTCTTCAGCTCAAGGCTACCGCCCTACCTCTTGAGCCACAGTGACAGTTCCGGTTTTCTGGTGGGTAATTGGAGATAAAGAGTCTCACAGACTTTAGTGCCTGGACTGGCTTTGAACTGCAATCCTCAGATCTCAGCCTCCTGAGTAGCTAGGACTATAGTCATGAGCCACTGTGCCTGGCAAGTCTGCGAAACTCTTATTTCTAATTAACCACCAGAAAAAGCCTAGAAATGGAGTTGTGGCTCAAGTGGTAGAAAGCTACCCTTGAGAAAAAGAAAAAAGAGCTGAGAGACAGTGCCCATGCCCTGAGATTCCCCCCCCCACACACACTCACACACTTATACAAAGGGCAAGAGCTGACACTAGCTAACACTGGCACCAACAGTGCCATGTCTCCATCAGCAGAGCTGGTACCAAGATGCCGGAGGCCTTTGTCTCTGGAACTGAGTGTGAATGCATAGCTAGGGCTTCCCAGGCCTCCCTCCCTGACAGTTCAGCACTGAGTCGAACCACATACAGGTGAGGCCTGCGGGTTATTCGAGTCCCTGCCCGGATGGAAGGCTGACTCCTGCATCTAGCCGGGGCCACCCTGCCAGCAGCACTCATGAGAAAGAGTCCAGCAGGCAGTGAGGAGAAGGCAGGGAGCTGGAATCACGTCCACACATCTGGTCGACCTGAGACACAAATAGCCTTAGGAAGACCAGCGGACAGCCTCGGCCAACACAAGAGAGGTCCTACCACCACCCCAGCAAAGCAGGCCTATCGATGTCAGCATTACGGGGACATCGTCTTCAGAGAACTGACATGCATCACACCTGTCACCAAGCTTTAGAACGCACGGAGCCAGCAAAAGAACGGCTTCTGAACCACAGCCTGGACAACCAACACAGAGCCCCAAGACTGAAAACTGCAGCTAGAGGACATGGTTAAGCACTCTTAGATAACTCAGGTCCAGAGTCTTTAAGAGCACCAAACCACACACAACTGTCTAACAGGTACAACCGATGGTCAAACCTGGCGCAGTGGCTCACAGCTGTCACCCTCACCACTCAGGAGGCTGAGATCTGAGGATCACAGCTCAAAGCCAGCCTGGGCACTAAAGTCTGTGAGACTCTCATCTCCAATTAACCACTAGCAAACCGGAAGTGGGGCTCCAGGGTAGGGAGGTAGCCTTGAGCTGAAGAGCTCAGGGACAGCGCCCAGGCCCAGAGTTCAAGTCCCATGACCACCACCACCACAAAGCAAAAAAGCTGACCGCCAGGGAGGTGGCGCTGGCCAAGGCCAGGGAGGCTGGTCGTGCCGGACTCATCAAGCCCAGCCCGTGGCGTCGTGGGTCGGAGGAGCGTGCGGCAAGACAGGCTCAGCTGTGGCTGCCATGCCACTGACTGTCCTCCCTCTGCAGGAAGCCAGGGTGACAGAGGCGACAAGGGCACCACGGGCCCAGGGCTGGATGGACCTGCAGGGGACCAGGGCCTCCAAGGTGGGCTTCCCCGTCACCTATGACCTTTGTAAGGGGAGCACTGGGTCCTGAACACAAACAGAGGAGGAGGCAGGACCCAGGACCTGCCCCTGAAAGTGGTCAGCACACGGCTCCCGCTGTGTCGTCCGGAGCCGAGGCCCTCACCGCCTCAGTGGCAGGGAAGCTGCCATTGTGCTTCCCCTCCTCTGGAGGCGCACAGCCCCGGCAGGCCAGGCCGCTACACCCTGCGAGGTGCCCTGGCCACAGGCGGGCGCTCACTCTCCCTCTGTTGCCATTCCAGCGGGAGGCCGCTCCCCCAGCCCCGCCCCATGCTGGCGCTTCCCCTTCCTCACCCCGATCTACTCTCTGCCCCCCAAACCCTTCTGAAGCGAGAGAGCAGGGCTCCGGCAGAGCCATTCGCCTTCCCTGCAGCCGGGCTTCTTCCAGAGCTCAGACACCGCCAGGGAATGGCGGAGGGGCCGCTGCTTTGGGCTCCTGAGACTCCAGCCTCACCTTCCTCATCTGCAGGGCCTCCAGGTGTACCCGGCATCAGCAGAGATGGCAGAGATGGAGCCCACGGAGACCCTGGGCTTCCTGGAGACCCCGGGCTTCCTGGCGCTGCTGGGGCTCAAGGCACGCCGGGGATCTGTGACACGTCGGCTTGCCAAGGCGCCGTGCTAGGCGGGAGTGGGGAGAAGTCGGGTCCTCGGGGCTCCTGAAGGACGGTGGTGTCCGGAAGTGGGAAGCCAGGCGAAGTAGGCGGTGCCTCCGGGGGCAGCTGGGGCAGCGGTGACCGGCCGGACACTCGCGGCCAGCAGTCTGTGCAGAGGCGTCCTCGCCGGCAGCTGTCCACACCGCCTCGTGGCGCACTACCCAGCGTCGCTCATGTCCTGCCTGCCAAGCCTACGCCGCCCGTCCGCTCATCTGGGGCCGTGTGGCTGAGACCCAGGCCCAAAGGAGGACACTGCGAAGCCAGCATCCGAGAAGGACGGAGCTGCATCTAGAGAATTGTGTACAATTCCATAAAAGCACTCAGTGACTTGTTTACATTGCATTTGTATAAAGTCTGTGACATGATCCCAATAAAATGATACATTGAAGTTCCAGATGGGTGACTACAGTGTAACAGGAGAAATTGAGTGTGCCGTGTCCCTTCTATACAGAAGTCTAGTCTGCGTCACCTGCTTTCCGTGTAGGCTCTATTTATTGAAGCAGCTCCCACATGGTCTGCTGAAGGACCTGTTGTAATAAATAAAGCCACTCACTGGGAAACTCTGGTCCAAACACAGTTTATTTCACATAAAGTAATGAATCACAATATGAAAATATGAGCGTTTACGCATCTATTGAGAAAATATTTATGGACAAAAGTACCTTGAAAGAAGTCTCTGGAAAATTTTTTGCAAAATGTTTCAGAAGAGTGCTGTACTTTTTAGCACCATGAGACGGGGAGAATTACAGTGGGGAGTGATACAACACATGAAATAAAATCTCCAAACTACTAGTCAACAATTTATATTTTCCAATTGCTAAAGGGGCATCTTTAAAATATAAATAAAATAAGTAAAAAGAAATGTTTTCTCTAGTCTTGTGAAGACTAAAAAAACTGCAAAGGATGTTAATTTCTTAAGTTATCATGTTAAGAACACATGATGGAAATCAGACAGATAATTGGAAAATTACTTACAAATTATCAAGGTGTCTTTATCCTCAAATGGTCATTAGGACATTCATGGTACGTATTTCGCTTTGGATACATACTTTCACAAGATGTGCTCTCAACGCCCTACGGGAGCCCCTGCCACCCGCGCCATGGCCCTTTCCAGGTGGCGGTGGGAGGGGCTCCGGGAACGAAGGACATGTGCCCGGTCCTGCAGGAATGCCGTTCACCCCCAGGTCCCGGTCAGTCCAGTCACTTGAGCTCCATCGCGGGGCTGCTCTGAAGACTCCCCTGGGCTGGGCAGGTCACCAAGGAGTCTGGTCTGGTCAGCTTTAGCCGTCTGCCAGTTTTACCGCAAAACACGCTCTCAAATTCCTAAAGTCAAGAAGTGATCATTAATGTACCGAATTCATAGGTGCGGAATGTGCTGACATCTGCAAAAGCACGCGTTCAGTGATGAGGCGCTTCCTGCCCGCCATCTCAGTGATTCAGGAGGACTGCGCTTTGAAGCCAGCCCTGGTGAGATGTCAGTGAGACCCCGGACATTGCAATCAGTGAGCCCGGCATGGTGCAGCACAGGCAGGAACTCAGCCCAGATGCTACTACAAGGTGCCACTCACAAACCTATGCAAGGAGGTATAAGGGACGAAAACATGGGATTTGCCATTGGCAGTTAAATTGTATGCATGTATGTATGCACGTGTGTGTATACAGAGATACACATACATACATACATGTCTACATACACACACAGGTGCAGCTTTTTCAATAAATCCGCAGAATGTCTGAGCCTACTGTCCAAGAACTGCAGACACCCACTATAGTAAAAGTTATGTAACACAAAACGTGGCCCTCCCGCCATCCCCCAGGGACACTGGTGAGGGCTTCTGCTCAGGTAGGTGCCAGGTGCCACCCTAAGGTGGCAGCTCCCCATGCACCCTGCCAGCTGTGAGTGTCTGTTCTTGTCACCCTCTGCTTTTTAGAGGGCCTCAGTCCGGATGGCCAGGTCAGCTCTGATGACCATTCTGAGCATGAGAAGAGTCTCACAGCCACAGGACAGAGCCATGGAAACGAGGGCCGCAGAAGGAATAAAGCTCTGACCTGCTACAACCTGGCGGCCCTTGAGACCACGCTTCTGAACGTGCTCAGCCAGGCACCGAAACACAAGTCAGACTCAGCGGCACAAAGGCAGAATGGTGAGTGTTCTGTTTGTAAGGACGAAAAAAGTTTTGGGAAAAGCTAGTGGCGATGATGACACAATACTGTCAAAGAACTTAATGCCAAGAACACTGGCAAAGGATTAAATGGCAAATGTTATGTGTTTTACCACAATAAATTCATATCAACCTAGATTTACTTATATAGAATGGTATGCGTTTAAAAAAACTAACAGAAATGCCTAAATATGCTAAAAAAAAATAATGGAAAGAATGAATTCTATGGCTCTAGCACTCAGCCCCCCTCGTCCTCCTCTGGGTTATTTTATTTATTTATTTATTTATTGCCAGTCCTGGGCTTGAGCTCAGGGCCTGAGCACTGTCCTTGGACTTTCTCAAGGCTAGAGCTCTACCACTTGAGCCTCAGCACCACTTCTGGCTTTTTTCTATGTATGTGGTACCGAGGAATCGAACCAGGCCTTCGTGCATGCTAGACAAGCACTCTACCACTAGGCAAAACTCCCAGCCCCATCCTCTGGGTTATTTTAAAGCAGCTCCTGGCATTTCCGCTCTGAAAGCCCAGCTGCAGTGCAGTCACTGTGGGGGCGGGGCAGTCACTCCTGCAGCATGTCCCAGGAGCAGTGGTCCCCATGTACAAACGTCTTACACAACCGACTTATGTGAACTGGGATCCAAATATTGTCTTAGGCACGTAAATATCTTTGAATCTATAATTGGTCACCCTTCCTTTTTCCTGTGGATTTTTTTTTTTGGCCAGGCCTGAGCGCTGCGCCTGAGTTGCTTTTGTTCAAGGTAAGTGAGCCATAGTGCCGCTCCTAGCTTTTTTTTTTTTTTTTCCTGTAGTTTACTTAAGGGTCTCATGGAGTTTCCTGCCCGGGCTGGCTTCAGACTCTGACGCTCAGGGTCCTGAGGAGCTGGACGACAGGCGCGAGCCACGGAGCCTGGCTCCACGTCATTTATTTATTGAAGAAATGGAATCATTTGTCCACACTGGCTTTCACATATCCTCAGCAGTGGTTAGTATTTTTTTCCCCTGAATTTCCTACAAGCCAGTGGCCTAGGCTAGGCTGGAGGTTCTGGCAGGTTCTGGAAGGCAGTGTCTACCTGCTGACACCACCTTTCCACTACTGTGAACAGTGCTTCTGGCCGTATTTGTAGCCAGGTACAGTCTGCTCCCTATTTCCAATTCTTTGGGGTTTATACCCAGAATGGAATTGCTGGATCCTATGGCAGGTCCTTCTCCACAGGAGCCACACGTCCCCGTGTTTGCTGACCCTGCACACACTCCAGGCCCCTATTGCCAACACTTGCTATTCTCAAAGTTTTTTCAAGAGTCATCCCAGAAAGAAGCTCACTGTGCATTCACACACATGTCTGGAAACAGGTCTATTCTAGTCTTTTGCAAGCCCCCCCCCCCCCGCCGCTTTTCCAGATAGAATATGTGCTTACTTGTGCTGATCCTCGAGCTCTTGCTCAGCTTGTTCACAGCTGGCTCTCCACCACTTGGGCCAAACCCCCAGTTTCATCTTTTGGCCACTTCTCAATTTTGTGTTGCCCTTTGTCACTGAGTTACAGTAAGCTCTTGCTCTTGCTTAATTCAGGATGGGAAAGAGAGATGTACTGCTGCCACTGATTTAAATCCCACATCACCTATCTTACTGCAATCATCTACCTATCCACACAGAAATTACATTCGACCAATGCCCACCTGCCACGTCCAACTATTACCGACACTCAGAAGCTCTGCCTGCGCGTCGATTTACAGCCTTCCGAGGCTCTAGGATGCAGGCTGGGCATGCGATGCATGCCTATGAGCCCAGCTGCTTGAGATGTAGGAGGACTGAGGTCTGAGACTGCCCAGGAAGGAGCACCAGGCCCTCTCTGAAAAATAAACCAGAAGCCAAAAGGACTGGGGTATGGCCCAAGTGGCAGAGCCCCCCCAGAGGGCCCTGATTAAATCCCCAGTACCCACATTTTTTTAAGTTTTAGGCTACAATGTAAGCTAAGCATATAACATTATTTTATATGCTTTTAAATTTTCATTTTATAGAACATGAATTACACATTGTTGATGTAGTTTGGTGTTAAAATTTCAACATATGGTTACAACACGCAGTCCGATTCCAGTCTGCCTGTGTCCACACACCCTTTCCTCCACAGCTTCTACTTCAGGGCAGCGCTGTGCAGCCTCCCTGAGAGAACATGGCCTATCTAGCTGTCTTTGTTTCTGGCACGTACCATTGCACATATGTCCTTCAGTTCCGTGCATTTTGTTGTCAATGAAATTGTTCCCTCTATGCTGCTACTGTCCCCCTACCCCTGTCTCTTCAGTGGCACGAGGCCGACTTCCCATCTTGGCCACTGTAGACAGTACCATGAGAATCACGGGCACATACCACTCTCTGGAACGCTGTTTCACTGCCTTCACTTGTTCACCCCCAATCGTTAAAGCTGGATTAGCTGGTAGCTCCATTTTTAGTTTTCTGAAGAACCTTCACACTGTTCTGTTTCCACCAGCCACGTCAAGGTTCCTTTTGCCCTATCCAGTCTTCTCTTAAAAACAGCCATTCTAACTGGGCAGAGATGCTATTTCATTGTAGTTCTAGTTTGCAGTTCCCTGGCAGCTCATGAAATTATATTTCCTTTTTCCAGAAGTGTCTATTTGGATTATTTGCTCATTTTTAAATTGACTCACATTTTGTTTTTTCTTAGTTCCTCCTATATTCTGGAAATTAATCCTCTCAGATGAGTAATTGACCGTTTTCTGCCATTCTTTAGAGTTCCTTTATTTTGCTTACTTTTCTCTTTGGCCATATGGCCTTTTAGCTGAACAGAATCCCACTTATCACTTTTGCCCTTTTTCCTGCGTTCTGGGGGTCCTTTCCAGAAAACCATTGCTTGAACATTTTGTTCAGTGAGTCAGGTCCTTCTTTCGCATTTTCTTTGGCAGTTGGGGTTTGCACCTCATGCTTGAGAGGCAGGCACTCTGACATTTATGGTGTCCATGCGTGTTGAGCTGATTTTGTCCAGTGAGGGAGCGGTACACCCCGAGCCCATATGTGGTTCTCTTTTCGGAGCATCATGTGGGAGAGCCTAGCCTTCCTCCAGTATAAGGTTTTGGAACCTCTGTCCAAAATCAGTTGGCTTGATGTGATCTGTTCTCTTGGTCTGGATCTGATCTGATTTTACGCCAGATCAAAGCTGTTTTGGTCACTGTCACTCTGTAGTAGGTCTTGAAATCAGGCTTCCAATGTACTGCACTATGATACAGAAAAAAACCTGCCTACATTTGGCAAGGTAGAATTTACCTTTTAGGGTAACTCCACAAAAACCCAAAAGGAAAAAGTAATCATGTCTCAGACATAAGCAAGCACTTTGTTTCATTACCTTCTTCGCACAAGACGAGGCAGTGTGGCACCTCTCTCAGTGAAGAGCAGGGCGGGGCTACGCAGCCGGGCCCGGTGGACGTGGGTGGGGTACACCCAGGTAACCTCTAAGTTACTGTCACCATGCTCTCACTCAGTACCTATTTTCAACAAAACATGAAAAACAGGTTTGTTTTTGTTTTGCTTTTTTTTGGGGGGGGGCTTGAACTCTGGGCCTGGGCGCTTATCCCCTACCCCTGACCTCTTCAGCTCAAGCTACCACTCTGCCACTTGAATCACAGAGTCACTTCCGGTTTTCTGGTGGTTAACTGGAGATAAGAGTCTCCTGGACTTTAGTGCCTGTGCTGGCTTTGAACTGAGATCATCGGATCTCAGTCTCCTGAGTAGCTAGGATTACAGGCGTGAGTCACAGTGCCTGGCTGTTGCTTTATTTACTTTTTTTTTTTTTTTTAAGAAGCTGTCTTTGTTTTTTGGCAAATCTTGCAATGGTATTCGGGGCCTTGCACTTTACCAGGCCAGTGCACTACCACTTAAGGCACGCCTCCAGCCCCTTTGGGCATGACCTACTTTTCAGGTAAGGCCTTGGTTTATGGTCCCTCTGGTCTCAAACTGCAATCCCTGATCTTGGATCTCTATCTCCCAAGAAGTTCAGAGTATAGACTTGAGCCATCACACTCAGAGAATACCTGCGGTTTACAGAATTCTTACAAGTAATCAGAACATTTCAAGATGGCATTTGACCAAATTGTTTTATTAGGTTTTATAACTATGATATTAATTTCAGTAATAAGCCTACATAAATTTAAATTCAGAAAACATGCCAGGAAGTCACAAGGAAGAAAACTGTGTAATCTGTCAAGGATTAAAGGCAAAGTTAGGAGGAACAAAGAAAGACTTCAAACTGACTAAAGAAGGCACTCAGAGGACGTCAGACAGGTGGGCATCTGTGCCTACCTAACAAAGATGCCAGAACTCTGTGATCTGACCAGAGCCACAATCCACACAGACTGACATGAAGAGAAGCAGCAGTTTAAATTCCAACCATCTCAGTATAATAAACATGCAGAATAATTCCAAATATTCATGATCTTCTTTAGTTGACCACATAAAAGGTCACAATGCCAAGAGTCCAGAAGGTTTAAAACCTTTTTCCCCCGTTATACAGAGCATCTTCATTAGTCACAACGTAAGAAACCTACACGAAACAGGTAAGAAGCCTTTTCTAGAATGATGAAAACTTGGGACTGGAGGCGCAGTGTAGCTGTGGAGCATGGCATTGTACAACAACACGCGTGGAAACTTTAAAGTCTATTTCCAGAGAACCCACATGCTGAACAAGTAAACAAAGCCTGCTCAGAGAAAGTGAGAGCATTACATTCCAACCTGTAGGTAGTTTTGAAACAGTAGTAAGACAGAAATTTGCTCTACAGGCATTCACAAGGAAGGAAGACTAAAAACAAACATTCAACTCCCCTCCACCCCAAACCTTACAGAAAGGAATAAGGTGCATGTGTGTTCACGCGTGCGCGCGTGCACACACACACACACCACACACACACACACACACACACACACACACACACACCCCACACACACCACACACACACACACACACACATGTGCTGGTCCTGGGGCTTGAAGTCAGGGTTTTGATGCTGTCCCTGAGCTTTCTTTTTGCTAAAGGCTAATAAAGGCTAAGGCTCTATCACTTGGACCACAGCTCCACCTCCAGTTAACTGAAATTAAGAGTCTCACAGACTGTCCTGCCAGGACTGGCTTTGAACCATGATCCTCAGATCTCAGCCTTGAGTAGCTGAGATTAAGATGTGAGCCACTGGTGCCTGGCAAATATAAGATTTCAAGTAGTAAAAGGAAGTAATAAACACACCATGACAGGCTCTTCACATGGCGATGCCGTGAGCAACAGGCCAGGGCCGGCACTCAGCAAGAAAGGCCAAAGGCAAAGGAGGCCAGACTCGGGAGGGCCTCTTCCCACACTGCACTGCTTCCCAAAGTGTGCAGGAGCGGGGCATTCTCCGCACCCATGCCAACGGGATACAACTCCAGGAAAGAAGCACTGGAGTGGTCTCCGCAGAAGCCCACGGCAGACCCCACCTCCTGGCACCGGCGCTGCTGCACCCTGTGTGGTGAGACACGACTGCTTCCCCGAGCAGAGGAGCGGCAGGGAATGCTGCTGGGCTCCACGCTGGCCTCTGGTGTGCGGAAGGCAGCAGGAGCGGCTGCCGTACACAGGCGTGCCATGCGTGTGTAATAGCCCACTGCGCGCGGTGCCGTGCACAGGCGTGCCATGCGTGTGTAATAACCCACTGCGCGCGGTGCCGTGCACAGGCGTGCCATGCGTGTATAATAACCCACTGCTCGCGGTGCCATGCACACCGATGACTATCACTTACCCGGTGTGAGTCCTTCCTGCGGAAGTGCAAGACTGTAAAGAATGCAACTGAGGGCGCACAGATTCCACCATCCACACCATATGCCAAGACTGTCATGCACAAGACACCCTAGAAGGCACAGAGTGCCGGCACAGCAGTGCTGGCAGGTGGCTGCCCATGGCCGCCCAGCAGGCACCGGCCCTCGGGCTCTGAGGGGCTGCGGGGGAAGAGGGAGCCCCACACTGATAAGAGGGTCTTCCCTTCCACGCCCACCCCACGTCAGTGATTCGCCTTCCCACCGTGTGCAGGAAGGAAAAGACGGTGAAGCAGGGGCAGAGGGTGGCCGGAGCTGTGGGAGCCCCACGGGCGCTGGGTGCTGGTGGCTGGCACCGTTGGCCTAGCTCCTCCGGAGGCTGAGATCTGAGGATCTCTGAAGTCAACACAGACAGGCAAAACTCTGGAACTCTCAATTCCAATCTACTGGTAAAACACCAGAAATGGAATTATGGCTCATGCAATAGACTTGAGCAAACAAGTCAAGAGATAGCATGAGGTCCTGAGTTCAAGCCCCAGTACCGCACACATGTACATGTGCACACAAATTATCACAAAAATCCCAATCCAGAAGCAGGAATTCTAAAGACAACACCATGCTGACCCTGGGTGTAGAATAGAGGCTATGCACCCGGACACATCCAAGACACAACCCACGGCCACCGTCTGTGTCAAGGAAAAATGAGTCCAGCGACAAAGATCGGTTTAAGAGCACTCTGGACAGCCAGCAGGACACTGCCACCAGCTCTGTGGGGCTGGGGACAGTGCCAGGATCACACGGCGGGGGGGATATCCTGAGATGAGGTTGGGGTCTATGGCCGTCTCTCTGAAGCGTGTGGGTAACGGGAGGGTGTAGGGATGGCAGAGGTCAAGAGCCGAGCATACAGGCGGCACACACGGTCGCGCACATGCTCGTCAGAACACTAATGAAGCCAGGCGTGGCAACACATCTGTAACACCAACGACGTGGAGACACAGGAGGAGGACCACAGTGCAAAGCCAGTCCCAGGCAAAACACAAAGCCCTATCTGAAAAATAACAATAGCAAAAGACGGAGTGGAGGTGTGGCTCAAGAGCAGTGTGCCTGCTCTGCAAGCACAAGGCTCTGGGTTCCAACCCCTGCTCTCCACCTCCAGAAAAGAACCTGAAAAAGGGAACGAGGACTATGAACGTACCAAGAACGAAGTGTTCAGCCAACAACATTCCGCTGCCCAGGCTCTCGCCAGCTCTACTCTGCCTGACGGGTCTGAGAATCCCTCCTGGAAACAGCCTAGAAGCTCAATGTAATCAATTCCAGAGCCATCCTAGGAACAGTCTAGACTTTTATGTCCATCGTCTCAAGTCTATTTAATAATCTTTGAGTATAGGTGACAAACATTTCAAAACCTACAAACCCTCATTGTAGTTAAGGCATATCAATATATACCTATATATCAATATCACTAGAAATAGATACACAAATCCAAACATCAAGCCTTTTAACAATCATAAAGCTTTATTTTATTAAAACAAACCAATAGTCTACCATTAACAGATGATATTCAGGAACAACGTTATAAACAACTACATTAGAATAAACTCAACATCATATGGCTTTAAAATGGGATTGAATGTAGAAGGAGGGCAGAAGGCAGGCAACAGAGGATGAGACTGTCCGGTGGACAGGGAAGGGCGGGAACTCTGACTCCCAGGCCCCAGAAAGCGGCGTGCTCAGCGCTGCCTGGCACAGGCGCCCTTGGAAAGGTCCCAGGTTGGCTGTGCCCCTCTGAGCCCTCCCTCCTGGAGGGCTGCTGGACTCTGCACCAGGATCCAGTGGGCCTGCTCTCTTCTCTAAGGCTCTATCCTGCCTGAGGGGACAAAGAGCCACATGCCCTGCCAGAGCCAGCCGGGCACGGAGGCCCCAAGCTCAGCACAGGAGCTACCGGCGGTGGCTGCCCTTCTCTGACCCCTGGTGAGTCGGCTCCCACGCCCACCAGGCCTGGCTTGCCGCAGGTTTCACAGCCCAGCCCCTAGAAATAGGACACTGGCCCTCCGAACACACCTGAAGACCCGGACCACGTACTCGACTTCTGGCTACCCTTTTTCTCTATTTGCTTTCGTCACTTTCATGGTTTTTCTGAGGGCAAAACTCATGCCCCACACATCTTGTAGCCTCCAATATAATACACTGCACACAGCTGAGTGTCCAGTTTATTACCTGACAGTTCTGATTCAACAGCCACTTACTCACTGCCCTCTCATAAGCACATCTGGGCTGCGAGTGACTTGAATAGGTGGCAGTGGTGGTGGGTGACGCGTCCTTCGCGTGGGCCCTAGCGTTTGGTATTAAGATTCCTGGAAGCCGAGGGCGGCTTGAATGATACTTAGGAAAGAAGAGTAGAAAGAAGGCTGGAGAGCAACCCTACCTGGCCTACTGCATACTGACCTTTTTAAGAGAATCCCCGTGTCTTTCCTGAATATACTTCAGGAAGGCCGTAGTCCACTGCAGGGTGGTTGCCTTATCTGTCTCTGCGTTGCAGAACGGAACTAAAAGATTCAGCTCATCACAGCAAATTCGGATTCTGCGCCTGCAGTCAAAACCCAGAGTAATCACACAGGGCGGCTGGTGAAGAGAAGAGCGACAGGAGGTTCACTGTTTTACTCCAAGGAAACAGAGCTCCTGGAGCTGAGCTGAGCGCGTGCTCGCCTGGGAATGTGCCCGCCCCGGAAGCTTCGCGCCCACAAGCTCTTCACGACCGTGCCCGGCCAGCTCACAGAAGCCAGAAATGACACTCGAGTCAAAGTTCCCCCCAGCTGGTAACCTCGTCAGGACGCAGGGGAAACATCCAGGAAAGCAGCTGACCCCATTCCAGCAGGGTGGCGGCACGTTACGAGAACAGCTCTATGTGGCTGCAGCTGCTCAGAAGAGCCTGCGGGATCCCAGCTCAGTGAGGGCCAAACCGACCAAACCAACCACCTCAACCACTGCTTTGCTTAACCCTGACACAGCCCGGGATCTCATCATTAGCCCTGGAAACAAAACAAAGCTCTAAACACTTACAACTTGAGTCTTGCATTCAATAAAGTATGGAAACATCTACAAGGTGACTCATATTGTTATGCCTCTGTACACCCGCACACAAAAAATTGCAATCGGAGACTTCATAAAAGAAAACTAGCCAGATGCGGTGGCTCACACCTGTAACCACAGCTACTCAGGAAGCTGAGATCGGCGGATCCCAGTTCAGAGCCAGCCAGGGCACACTAAAGTCCATCAGACTCTTATCTCCAGTTAACTACTAGAAAATGGGGAAGTGGTATTGTGGCTCCAAGGGTAGGGTGCTAGCCTTGAGCTGAAGAGCTCAAGGATGGCGCCCAGGCCCAGAGTTCAAGCCCCATGACTGACAAAAAGAAAAAGGAAACCAAGAGCTGGCACACTGGCCACCAGCCACACCCGAGCTTCTAGGCACCCTGCCAACCTCCACCTACCAACTTACTTCATTTTGATCCTCTGAGGTCAAGTGTGCGCAGTAGATAGCAATTCTATGCTAAAGGTGAGAAAAACTTGACATGAGACGAAAGGAGGACGAAGTGAAAACTCACACCTCCAAAAGTGGACGTGCAGCTGAAGAGCATCACAGAGCAGCACTTGACAAACCAAACAGGCGTCAGGGTCAGGAGAATACCCCTCACTACTCAATGAGTTCAGACAAGTTTCCCCATTAGAAGGAAGGTGTGAACAAGTATTATAAGAAAGGCAATAGTTGGGCACTGGTGGCTCACACCTCTAATCCTAGTTACTCAAGAGGCTGAGATCCGAGATTGAGGTTTAAAGCAAAGTCAGTGAGACTCAACTCCAATTAACGAGCAAAAATAATAGAAGTAGAGGTATGGTTCAAGTGGTAGAGTGCCAGCCTTAAGTGAAAAAGCCAAGTAAGAGTATGAGGGCCTGGGGCCGGGAGTTTGGCCTAGTGGTTAAAGTGCTTGCCTAGCACACACGACGACCCAGGTTCGATTCCTTGGTACCACATACATAGAAAAAAAAAAAAAAGCCAGAAGTGGTGCTGAGGCCCAAGTGGTAGAGCTCTAGCCTTGAGAAAGTCCAAGGAGAGTGCTATGGCCCTGAGCTCAAGCCCAAGACTGGCAAAAAAAAAAAAGAATATGAGGGCCTGAGTTCATGTTCTAGTATGAAGACATAGAAGGGGAGGAAGAGAGGAAGGGAGGAAGGGAAGGAGGGAGGCAGGGAGGGAGGGAGGAAAGGAAGTAGGGAGGGAGGAAGGGAGGAGAAGGAAAGATCTAGTTAGCATTAATGTAGCTCTTTAAGAAAGAACAAATTGTCTTGGCTCAATGTTCAATATTGGAATTTCAAAGGTGAGTATTGGATTCACTTAGTACCACTTATTCCCTGAGCTGAAAACAAATGGACACACAGTACTCAATATATAACTAAGTGAATTATTAGGAAAACTGTAACAACAACCAAAACAAAAGCCACCTTTGCTTTTACACAGGAAAGTACAAATCAAATCCACAGCTAAGACATTAAGTTCTAATCTCCTCTTTCTCCAGCATTCTTAAAGAATTGAACAAAATGTGCAGTGACACTGTGCAGGACTCACTTGCCAGCCGGAGGCTTGGCCACTGACAGCTGCACCAGGCCGGCCAGCCCCACCCAGTGTGGGAGAGAGTTGAGGGTGCCAGCCCGGAGAGCTAAGCCTGCCAAGGGCAGCGCCCAGGCTTTCCCCTGGCCGGGAGGTGGTCTGCGAGGCTCCTCCTAGGGGGGCCAGCACTGCTGCTGCGCACAGTCCCTCCCCCCTGTGCTGCTGGAGGAATCCCAGCATTCTCTGTACTGAGTCCTAGCGCAGAGCCCACAGGGGTGCTGAACCTGGGGGACCCCTGGCCCACCTCTCAACAGCCCGGCCAATAGCACAAACCCACACACCCAGGACAGCTGCACAGATGGCGCACAAGCCCCCTCGTCGAAGACGCCCGTCGCGTGCCTCACCTTCGGTCTCTCTCCATTCGGTTGTGCCTCTCGCGACGCTGAGATCGCCCTCCCTGGGGCCCGCTCTGCGTCTGCTCCCCCGGGTTGGACTGCGAGGAGGACTCCGAGGACTGCCAGGCTGCCTGTGCTGCGGCGGGGCCCTCACCCACGTTCTGGATCTCCCCGAGGGCTCTTCGCTCCACGCTTGTGTCCAGCTGGCGGATCCTACTCCGGTTCCTCTTATTTATGGCTTGTTTACATAGCGCTTCTTCTTTGCAAAAGAAGGAAAAAGAAGTCATTTAATTTTTTACTCCGTTAATGTTAACTTGCTTAGTGCTGAATACAGTTTTTTCTTCTTCAATACAAAGCACATTCGGGAAAGAGATCCAGTGGGTTGTGATGGAGGCGCTGACGCCATCGGCCCTGCACCGGGAAACAGAGCGCGGCCCAGTGGTACAGTGCTTGCCTAGCCTACAGAGACCCTCGGTATCACACGCATAGAAAAAGCTGGAAGTGGTGCTGTGGCTCACGTGGTAGAGCTCTAGCCTTGAGAAAGCCCAAGGACAGTGCCCAGGCCCTGAGTTCCAGCCCCAGGACTGGAAAAAGAAAATTGATATTTTAACTAGTGCTCACAAGAAGGCAAAATGTAAGCGGCCTGAGTGTGTGCTTGCCTCCAAGTAGGAGCTTTGAGGAATGCCACAGCATTCTTGCTGTGTGCTGCCGAGTCACAGGACACAAAGCCAAATCAGACCAACAGCAGCAGGCACCCACCCAGTAGGCGTGAGGACCTGCATCTGTGCCCGGGTGCCACAAAAGCCAGGGCTCCCGGACACCAGCTTCAGCAAGTTCCGGTGCTTTACTTCTTAGCTGGAGACCTCAGCAGGGGGCCACATTAACAGAATGCCAAACACTTTACCTAAAACGTCCAGGGGAGGAGGAGGAGAGGACTGGCTGGAGAGCAGGGGATAAATGACGCCCCACAATTTATCAGCTCTCAAACCTTGGCTTAACAGTCTTGCTGTGTCATACAAGAACCATCCTCTCACTGGGCGCCAGGGGCTCACACCTGTAACCCTAGCTACTCAAGAGGCTGAGGTCTGAGGAGTGCAGTTCAAAGTCCTACGCAGGCAGGGACATCTGTGAGACTCTTATCTCCGATTAACCACCCGAAAAGCCAGAAGCAGAGCTGTGGCTCAAGTGGCAGAGTGCCAGTCTTAAGTGAAGAACACTCATGGACAACACACAGACCCTGAGTTCAAGCTCCAGGATGGCACAAAGAGCAACAACACTTTTTGCTAGGGAAAACAATGAGAACTTTCACCATCAGCAAAGTTCTCCTGCAGAAGCTTTTTTGATTCCCAGACTTCCTGATTACTGTATGGCTGCTCCCCACACACATGCACACGCACACGCACACGCACGCGCGCGCACACACACACACACACACACACACACACACACACACACACAATCGCAGGGCCTTCCCCCTTGTTACACACACCCTGGCTTCCAGTAGATGTCAGACTGCCACTTTACTCATAGAGTAGGTGAAAAAAAAAATACTACCACTACTAATAAAGCACTTCAAGTAATTCTGATTGCTGCAAATGGAGTCTCTCATTTTTCTGTTAAAGAGTTGGGCCCCTGAGACAGTCGTCTAGGTCTAAACTGCCTCCAGCCCGGCCTGCTCCCAGAGGACCGGCCGGGCGGCCAGAGGAGGCCCTGCTGCTCCCATCGCTTACCTCCCACTTTAATCCAAACCTGCTCGGGCAAAGCTTTGTTTCTGCTACCTAAAGTCTGTTTAGAGGACTCAATCTCTTGCTGGTAACAGAACGAAAATGCTCTAGGCAGTCCGATATCCTGATGCTTGGCAGCTTCCAGTATAGAGCATGAATTACTACAACTCTGGAAAAGATGAAGCAACAGGGGTTTTATCAGCATGTGGCTTAATTTGTTCCGTTTTGTTTTTAAGAGACAGGTTTCAGCGAAGCCTGGCTTGGAACTGTCTATATAGTCCAGGTTGCCATGAACCCAAGACCCTCCTGCCTCAGACTCCAGAGTACTGGGGTTCCAGTGGGAGCAACCGCGCCTAGCTGCTTCCTCTGCTCTTCGTGGCAAGCACAGATGCACTTAGCCCACGAGTCACTGACTCTACTGATCCACCAACTTCAACAGCGCTGCCTTCACTGCTTTTTAACAGCCCCGCGTACATAGCTATCCCCAACTTGAAAGCCAACAGCCCTCCTGTCCACGAAGGAGGAAAGTCCTTGGGCCCTGGCTGCCCCGGGCCCCGCGGCTCACCTGGGTCTGGGCGAGGCCGGAGCTCCCGCCCGGGGGGCACGCGCTCGTGAACAGCGGGTAGGTGAACTGCAGCGCGGTCGTGGCGGCAGCCGTTTTGTTTTTCACTAGCGTGGTGCATTTGTTTTGTTGCTGATGAAGCGGGACGTTCATTAATTCTGAGGGATGCCGAATGAGAGTCACCAAACTGCAAGACAAGACCCAGACCCTCAGGAAGAAGCGCAGAGGCGCGCTCGGCCCCGCCTCCCCGGGGGGCGGAGGGGTCCCCGGGGCCCTGAGCACACCCTGGACGGCCAGCCCGGCACCCGCGGAAGGCGCGCCCCGGGGGTGGCGGGGTCCCCCGGCGCTGTCCACACCCTGGACGGCCCCGGCCCGGCACCCGCGGCGCTGCCTGCCGGCTCCAGACTCCTCCCAAGGCCGCCGCGGGAGCACCACGGACAGCGTCCCGGGCCTCCGCGGTGCCGGGTGCGGTCAGCAGGGCTCTCCCTGTCTGCACAGGCGCCTGCGCGCAGGGGGCACCTTCCGGGCCTCCCGCACCTCTCACCCTGCCCAACCGGGGCGGGGGGCCGCGGCGGGTCCCTGGCCGGCCCGGACCTCGCCCGAGGCCCTGCGGACCTGCAGCAGGCCTTGCACCGGCCCCCGGCCCGCCCTGCCCGCCGCTCCCTTGCACGCACTTGTTGAGCGCCACGCCGGGCTCGGGGGGCTCTGGGCCGCGCGGCGCCGGCGGCGGCGGCTCGGCGGGGATGCTGTTGAAGCGGTCCTCCAGGCGGACGCGCACGGCGGGCTTGGCCCGGGCCTCGGGCGCGCCCTCGGGCCCCGCGGCGCCCGCGCCCTCCTTGGCCGCGCCGTCCGCCCGCGCCCGCGCCGCGTCCGCCCCGCCCGGGGTCTTCTCGGCCGCGCCCGCCTCGCCCAGGAGCATCATGCGCAGCTCCTGGAAGTCGACGTGGCCCAGGCAGGGCGCGTCGGCCGCCAGCGGCGGGCACAGCACCGGGTACACCGGCGGCGCCGGGGCCAGCGCGCCCGCCGCGCCCGCGCCCGCGCCGGGCCCGGCCAGCAGCGCGGAGCCGAGGCGCGCCTCGAGCTCGCCGTCCGCCGCCTCCATGTGCGAGTAGAGGATGTGCTGCAGCTGCGTGTACTCCACCTCCGTCATCTCCACCAGGCTCAGGTCGGTGGTCGTGAAGCTCAGCCCCGGCTCGCCCAGCGCCGCGTCCCCGCCGCCCGCGCCCTCGGGGCCCGCCTCGCCGCCCGCCGCGCCCGCCTCAGGCGGCGGCTCCCGCGGCCCGGGGCCCGACATGCCGGCGCGGCGCGGCCCAACGGCGGGGCGCGGGCGCGGACGGGCGGCGAGGCGGGGACGCGGCCCGAGCAGGACCCAGCCCCGGCCACCGCGGACGCGCCGTTGGGGGGGAGGGGGGCGGAACAGCTGAGGGCCCCCGGCCGCGATGCGCCTGCGCCGCCCCGCCCCGCCCGGCAACGGTAACCCCACCTCCCGTGCGGCCCCGCCCCTCCGTTACCTGCCGCTCCGCCCCCGCCCCCGGCCAACCGCCCGCCCGCCCGCTGCCACCCCGCCCCGGCCCCGCCTCCCGTCGGCCGGCTGCTGCTGCTGCTGCTGCTGCTGCGCGCGCGCACCTCTTTCTGGGCCTCGACGGCTGGCCCCGCCCCGCGCCTATCCCTACCTCCGTACCGGATGGCCCCGCCCACTCGCCTGGCCACGCCCCCGCACCTGCCTTCGGGCTTCTCCTTGCCTGGCCCCGCCCCCGCGCATGGCCCCGCCCCCGCGCCTGGCCCCGCCTCGTCTCCGTGCCTAGCCACGCCCCGTATCTTCCCCCACGTCTCTCTCCGTCTGGCCACGCCCCCAGTGTCTGGCCCCGCCCCGGCACTTGGCTCCGCCCCCACGTCCTGCCTCCCTGTTCCCCACTTCCAGGACCCGTCCCCTTTACCGGTCGGTCCGTGGCTACCCAGGCCAAGTCCGGGTCCTCTGTCAGGAAATGTCACCAGCCCCGGTGCCCGGCCTGCCACAGGCCAGATCGTGGCCTTGCCACTTGCCACGGCGGCCGCGCCCCTCCGTGTTTTCATTTTGTTTTGTTTTTGGCACCGGTCCTGGACTTGAACTGAGGCCCTGAACGCTGTTCCTGAGCCTTTCTCCTCGTCTGGGGCTCCACTACTTGAGCTGCTGCTCCACTTCCGGCTTTTTGGTAATTCATCGGAGACAAGGATCTCACACTTTCCTGCCCTGGATAGCTTCATCCTCCCATCCAGCCTCCTGAGTTGCTTTGGACCAGCAGACCCCTTTCTGGTACCCAGCCACACACCCAATGTCCGGCAATTCTCTCTCTTGGCTAGAAACCCCCAGATCCAAGGCCAGACCACACCTTTGACATTTGGCCACAGCCTGAGGCTGATAGTAGCCCAACCCCTTGAAATTCTCATTCTGAGTACTACATGGAAAGTGCATCAGGCAATATGCATTCTTCAAAAACTCCTTTTTACAAGCTCAAAATAATCACTTCTTGTCTAACATTGCAGGCTCATGCATGGAAGTCTGTTTTCCATTTAGAAAAGAGGGCGTTTAAAGGCCTTGAACTTAGGCATAGTTTTCTTGCAAGGACACTCTGCTTCTACAAGTTTGGATACCATTTGTGTTTGGAGTGCATGTATGGTTTCTTGCCATCTCTGTTTTTTCAGTAAGTAATAATACAGTACTGGAGTTTTATGTGTTTTTCCATCTATTATTAAAATACTCAGTGAGTAAATAATGGCTCTTGGCAAATGATATCAAGACAACTGGATAATTTTGAAAAATATTACACACAATGTGGAATGTTTCAGATGATTGGCATTATCAAAATTTAAAAAGCAAAATTATAAAGCCACTAATGATATAATCAAATTTATAGCATGATGTAGACCCTGAATGAGAAGACCTGAAATGTGACACTGGCACAGACTGTAACATGGATAGATCCACCCAAGTGACAAGAGATCTAGAACATCCAGACACTGGTCAGCAACAAGCAAAGCTGTGCCCAGAGTGCCCAGCGATGGGGCCTGTCCCCAGGGACTCCCTCAGGCCACCAGTGCATCAAGTTGTTCTTAAGAAGAAACCCACAACAGTTAGCTGGAACAATGGTGACTGTAAAAAAAAAAAGTAGGCGTCCATACAAAAGACATGCTGTGAAACTGCTGTAATACAGAAGCATCATGGGCACGGTGAGAGATCGGATTTGTGTCGGTTTCTCTTAGCCTCGCTGAAGACGGTGTAGGAGTCACATCATCCCCAGGTTAGGAGACACAAAGGAGACACGTGGCAAGAACAGGGTGAGGAAGTGTTGAGAAGACAGGACATCTTGCAAGTGCACAGCCCCCAAACCTGAGCCTGATGCTCTCAGAGCCCAAAACAGGGTCCCCAGTGTGTCCATGCTGAGTTTGCCACGAAGGAGACCGTGTGAGAGCTCCCCCAGTGAACTACTTACCTCCTAGGCCTGTGGCCACTATAATGACAAGGTATCCATCACTGACAGAAGTGTCTGGCCATATCAACCACGGACTGACAGCTCACAGCAGGGCAGCCCCACGGTAGAAGGAAGCTGTGTCCTAAGAGTGGTGGCAGTCTGAATGCACACAATAGGTTAGGAAAAAAGAGCACAGAGTGCACACGTGCATGTAGCTGTCGGTTTCCAGCACTAAGGTGATATCACTGCTATATTTAAAAACCTAATTGTGGGCCGGGAGTTTGGCCTAGTGGTAGAGTGCTTGCCAAGCATACGCAAAGACCCAGGTTCAATTCCTATGTACCACATACATAGAAAATGCTGGGCTGGGTGCTGTGGCTCACATCTGTAATCCTAGCTACTCAGGAGGCTGAGATCTGAGGATGAAGGTTCAAAGCCAGCCCAGGCACAAAAGGACCTGAGCCTCTTATCTCCAATTAACCTCTAAAAAAGGGGAAGTAGGGCTTGGCTCAAGGGTAGGGCAGTAGCCTTGAGCTGAAGGGCTCAGAGACAGCGCCCAGGCCAAGTTCAAGCCCCATGACCCACCAAAAAAAAAAGAAAAAAAGAAAAAAGAAAGATAAAAGAAAAAAAGCCAGAAGTGATGCTGTGGCTCAAGTGGTAGAGCTCTAGCCTTGAGAAAGCCCAAAGACAGTGCTCGTGCCCTGAGTTCAAGCCCCCAAACTGGCGCGCGCACACACACACACACACACACACACACACACACACACACACACAAATTTTAAAAAGTGTAATCTTTAAACTGGGTGAAAGGGAGACTGACTTCTCTGTACTCCTTTTATATTTCTTGTGAGTTTATAATAATTCCAATGTAAAAATTTTAAAACTTGGTTGTAGTGTGTGTGTGTGTGTGTATGTGTGTGTTAGAGAGAGAGAGAGGGAGGGAGAGACAGGGACAGAATCAGCGAATGAATGAGCACTGGTGCCTAAATTCAAGGCCCTGTGCTCTTGCTTAGCTTTTGTACTCAAAGCTACTACTTAAGGCACAGCTCTGCTTCTGGCTTTTTGCTGTTTGACTTCAAGAGGAATGGACAATTTCCATGTCACACGAGGGGAGCCAGACTGGGCCCCAGCCTGACCTGTATGGGAGGGGGAAGACCAAGGAGGAGCAGCCGCTGTGGCCCTGCTGCTGTGGCAGCCAACGTGGGCACCAGGCCGTGGCTCCTGCAGCCCCTGCTCACCTGTTAGCACAACCAGCAGCCGTGTCCACCCAGGCAAGCACTGTCTGTCCCCCCCTGGACCTGCCCAGCCTGCTTGCACATAGGCGAGGCCTTTTCGGAAGTCTGGACTGAAAGGTCCCAGTGCATACCAAGAACTGTGCCTTGAAGACCGACGGCAGTTTCCAGCCCTGGCCCTAATCCACTTCGCACCCTTCTGATGAACTTTGGTGTTTTGGCCAGTCCTGGGCTTGGGCTCAGGGCCTGAGCACTGTCCTTGGGTTTTCTCAAGGCTAGAGCTCTACCACGTGAGCCACAGCACCACTTGTGGATTTTTCTAATGTATGTGGTACATGCTTCTGGGCATGCTCAGCCAGCCCCTGAGCTGGGCTGTGTCCACCAGCAGTGTCCCGTGTGGGGCAGTGGTGACGGAATCACCTTTATTCACTGACAGGGTCTGTGTCAGTTTGTGTTTGTCCTCACCACAGCTCACTGTTTGTCCTGGAGCAGCCCCACCCCTTCCCCTCACACCTCCAGACACTGTACCTTACAGCAGACCACGTACCCGATAGTGGCAGGGCTGGGAGGGGTGCCTGACTTAGCACTTCCAGCAGACCACAGTCACACTGTACCTGGCTGGGGGAGGGGGCCAGGAGTTCCCCGTGTGGCAGATGGGCCATGCCTCATCCTTTCTGGCTTTCCTTTTTTGTGTGGGTCATGGGGATTGAACTTGGCCTGGGCTGTCCCTGAGCTCTTCAGCTCAAGGCTACCACCCTACCCTTGAGCCAAGCCCCACTTCCCCTTTTCTAGTAGTTAATTGGAGATAAGAGTCTCAGGTCTTTTTGTGCCTGGGCTGGCTTTGAACCTTGATCTTCAGCTTCCTGAGTAGCCAGGATTACAGGCGTGAGCTACCACGTCAGCTCGTCTGGCTTTTCTCTCCCGTCTCCCCCCCCTCCTCCCCCCCGCCCCCGTCCCCTCCGGTTCTGGGCTTGAGCTCAGGGCCTGAGCACTGTCCTTGGGCTTTCTCAAGGCTAGAGCTCTACCACTTGAGCCTCAGCACCACTTCCACTTTTTTCTATGTATGTGGTACCAAAGAATCGAACCCAGGTCTTCGTACATGCTAGGCAGGCACTCTACCACTAGGCCAGACTCTGGGCCCCCAGAACCTCCATTTTGTAAAAGAATTAGTTGCAGAGAGGGAGAAAACGGGGGAAGGGGACAGGTCCAACCTTCCTGGCCTCCCTGCCAGTGGGTGCCTGTGTATGGTCTCCAGGCGGGAAGCCTAGAGTGGCAGGTGCAGAACCCAGAGTAGACCCAGCACCTTCTGCTCCTCCCCGAGGACGTGGTATGCCAACTGGCAGACACCTGCCTTCCTCCTCACCCGAGCTGGTCAGGCCCTTCCCAGAATTTTGCTCACCCTGGCCACTGCGTGGGGTGGAGGGCGAGGACCTTCCCCACACTGCCTCTGCAGACTGGACAGGACCGGGAGTCCTGCCACGTGGCTCCATAGGAGGGCTTGGCATGCGAAGATGGAGGCCACCTGCGGGGTGTGCCTGTCCTGAAGGCTATCCCCCTGCAGAACCTGGACCTTTCCTGCTGTGGAGCTCTAGAGCATCTTCCAGGGCAGGTGTCCTTAGGCCATTTAGGGCGCTGTAGGGCAAGGCCTTCCCAAGGTGGTAGGGCCAGCACAGAGGTGGTTTCCACGGCTGTGAAGTGCCTGCTGGCGGCCTGGCCCCACAGATGCCTCAGAGGACCCGGCTGAGGGATGGGAAGGCAGTCAGAGCTGCCACGAGTGCCACTTAACACTTTCCCAAGCAAGGTCTTGCTCACAAGACCCCTGAAGAGTCTCTGCTCCTGGCTGGGCAGGTGGCACAAGCTGGCAGAGCTGCAGGGTGTACCAGAGTTGACCTGTGTTATCAGTAGAGGGTACCCTGTCCACCAACTCTGCCAAACCAGTAGCCTAGCCATGAGATGCCCCTTTAAGGTGGAGCCAGTGGCAACAGGCCAGGCTTCAGGGGACATTGCACCAGAGAATACTGGCTCACCCCTCTTTATTTGTTGTTCCAACCACAGATCACCGTCCACAACTAAAACTCTAGTGGTGGCCTCAGACCTGCAGCTAGGTTACCGCCGACTCCAGACCAGCTGCTTCTAATCGCCCATTTCCAGGTCCTCAGTACCATCTGCAGGCCACGGGAAGCTTTGCCAAGGGACTCTGGCAGCTTTGGCCACACTCCTGCAAGCTGGGGCCCGAGTTGAGTGAAGACAGACAAAAACTCTGTGGATCTTTATTCTACTTCAAGTAACAAAACCTACCAAGTCCTGTGTTTTAATGTACAGTGATATAACACTCTGCAATACAAAATACAATGTACAGAAATTTCTATCAAGTAACCTAAAGAAACACACTTGATTTTTACACTTGGGTATTTAAATTAGAAAAATTTGCTTTATATGTAAAAAAATCTTTGCATCATATCAGATGTTGAAACTTTCACATACTTCAATGTCATTCTGCTACTGACACTTGGTTTATATCACTGGACACCCCAACGCGCTAAGTTGTCAATGTTTTTTCAACTTAAAATTTGTGCTATAAAGTGAAAAATCTGTAGTGATGTACAATGGAATAAAAGACCTCAAAGAACAAATGAAATTTTTCTAATTTTGTATCTGCAAAAGAAAGTTTATGAAAATATAAAAAGAATTATCAAAGTGTATTGTACAGGCAAATAAGTTGGCAAGGCTTTCTCTACTCACACTTCCCCAAGAAACCTCTCCCATCTTGCCTGTTGTTCTTAAACTACCATCAGCTTCTCCATCAGACTTTGTACAGATATCGCTCCATTCCAGTGACAAAGCTTCAGATGGGTCCCCTGACACAGACAGCGGGGCTCTGCCTCCCTCCCAGGACCAGGGGAGGTGCTTGGGAGCAGAATTTCACAACTCATTCCTGATTGTGCACTTCCAAGGAAGACACCCACCCACCCGTATAACATATTCTTAATTGTTTTACCTTTTCTTTAGGCTATTATTAAAATGCAACAATTTCTACTGGGTCAGATGTTGCTTTAACTTGTTTATGGAAAATATTTCTAAGACCATACATTCCAGGTAAGCTGTCAAGACTGCAGCAGGCCCACCTTCCACGGCGGCTTCGCGAACACGGGCATTCTTAGCATCTATACCAGTCAAGTTATTGGAAAAGATAACTTTATAATATGAAAAAGCAATGTGCTTTTATAGACATTTTCCCATTTCTCTAATCATAAATGGAAATACTGAGGTTGTGGGGTGTGTGTGTTTTAAATAAAACATTAGTAAAGATGGGAAAATTTTAAGAAAGCATTACACACCAAATTACAGTAATTCTTAAAAAGTCCAGAAGATTCTATCCTGCATTTAAGTTCATAGCTGTTTCAAAAACTCTTTGCTCGACACATTTTATGAACTTGGCATTCATTTTAGAGGATCCTTAACGGGTGGGCCTATGTACACGAGAACACCTACATGGGCCTGACGGACGTTCCCACGGGTGAGCGGCCGGCCTGGCAGGGTACCTCAGACCTCTAGGTCTGGGAGGAGGCAGCACCCCCCTCGGGGGTCCGGGCAGCCTCGGGCTTCTGGTCCCGGGTGCCCTCCCTGTTCCTGCTGTGCTCCTTGTTGTCCTTGTCACGGCCCCGCTCCTTGTCCCGGGCCCTCTCCCGGTCGCGATCTCGCTCCCGGCTGCGAGACCTGTCTCGGTCTCGCCTCCTGTCCCGGTCCCGATTCCTGCTCCTCTCCCGGCTCCGGTCCCAGTCCTTGTCCCGCTCTCGGTCCCTGCTGGCGGTCCTCTCCCGGCCTCGGTCCCAATCCCGGCCACAGTCCTTCTCCCGGTGTCGCTCCCACTCCCGGCTCCTCTCCCAGTCCCTCTCTCGACTCCAGTTCCTGCCCCGCTCTCGCCTTCTGTCTTCAAATGCCCGGCCTGGCCTGGTCTCTGGCCCTTCAAGCTCACCCAGTGGCTTTTCTTTGGGCCCGGCTTCAAACCGTTCCCGCTGCCTCCCTTCGAAAGCCGGGTTCCTGTACTCGTGGCCTTTGCCATCTCGGAAATCTGGGGTTGCCCACTGCCCATCAGCCTCCGGGCCTGGTCCAGCGGCTGCACTGGAGGGCATGGCTGGGCCTGCATCCTCCCATCTGTCCTTCCGGTGCTGTGCTGGATGGTTCGGGAGGTCCAGCAAGGGCCGTGGAGGGGGCTTCCGTGCTTGGGAGGGTGAGCCCTGGAAGGGAAATCGGGCTGTCTGTTCATTTTTTTCAGAGAAGGGTGCAGAGCCCCTTGGTCCCCCAAACGGCAAAGGTGCCGACGCCCTCTGCCCCGCAAATCTGGGTGGTGAGTTCACCCTCTGTTCTTCAAATTGTTGGGGCTGAACACCTCGGGGGCCAGGCATGAAACCTGGTGCCTGGCCTCTGGGTCCTTCAAACTGACCAGGATGGGGCCCACGAGGGCCCACAAAGTGGCCAGGGGGCGGCCCCCTCTGGCCTCCAAACTGAGAGGGCGGGGGGCCTCCACGGGACCCCTTCATCTGAGTCAGAAGAGGCCGTCTCTGGTTTCCGAACTGGAACGGTGCCGGGCCTCTGTTCCCCATGAATGGAGGCTGCTCTGGGCCCTCACACTGGGCAGGGGGTCCAGGCATCTCACCCAGCGGGGCCCCCTGGAACTCCCGTGTGTCTGCATGAAGATCCTTATGTTCTTCAAATGGGCCTGGGGCGCCTCCTCTGGGCCCACCAAGGTAAGCAGGTGAGGGGCCCCTGCTGTCCCCATAGGGTGGAGGTCCACGCTGCCCGGAGAACAAGGATGGTATGGGGCCCTTTGGGGCCCCAAACCTGGCGGGAGGAGGTCCTCTCGGCCCATCATTGTTAGGGACCATATTCTCGTCTGAGAATGGAGGGACGGCCCCCCTTGGACCTGGGAAACCAGGGCCATGAAGTCCTGACATCCCAAAAGTGCGAGGCGTGAGTTCTCGCTGGCCTGGAAACTGGGGCGGAGGGGCCCCTGCCCTTTGCCCAGGTGGGAGGAAAGGGGCAGGGCCTTCCACAGGCCTGGGATGTGGCTCTCTGCCACCCTCAGTGTCCACTGCCAGGCTGTCACTCTTGCCAGCAGACTGAATGTTTCTTAGGTCCTCATATGGGGATGGGCCAAGAGAAGACTCCTGAGATGCAAAGCCTGGACTGGAGAAAGGCTCCCTTCCTCCGGGAGAGCTGAAATTCTGCCCGTCGTTCTGCAGTGGGAAGCCAGGCTGGAAGGCGGAGCTGGGGGGGGTGGGCAGCAGCACTCTCCGGGCGGGTCTGGAGGCGTTGTCTCCAGCTGCCGAGGGGTGGATATGTTCTGAGGGCAGTGGCACATCATTTCCAGGATGTTCACACCGCTGGCCTTCTTGTTCAGGCATCAGCATAGCCTTTTCTGCTGGGGCCCAGGGAGCCATGGCTGACTCCTTTGCTTCCTGGCCCAGCGCAGGCCCCTGGCCAGCTGGGATCCCAGCTGCGGCAGCGGGCGTGTCCCTCCCTGGCAGGGGGCTCTGCAGGCCCAGTGCACTGCCCACATGGACCCGGGGAGGCTCAGTTTCCGTGCTCTCGGCAGCCAGCCGCCTGGCCTGCCGTGGGTCTCTGCTCTGCCTGGTGTCCGAGCTGTGGCTCGCTGGAGCGCCCTGACTCAGGTCGGAGGCCTGCTGTTCCTGGGGGAACAGCTCTGCCTTGGCCAACGAGGACTTGGGAGGCGGTGACATCAAGGCATCCGACACAGAGAAGTGCGCCATGGAGACGCCGACAGCGGCCCTCTGCTGCCTGAGAGCCTCCTCCTGCTCCTCCAGCTGCCGCTTCTGCTCCTCAATCTGCTTGTTGAGCTCTTCTAACATTTTCTGCTGCTCCACCAGAGAGGGCGTGGAGACGCCAGCAGAGTACTCCACAGGCCTCTCGGAGGAGGAGCTGCTGCTGCTCGGGTCCGTGCACATCCTGTTGGGAAGGTCCTCCACGGTGACCTTGGCTTCTTCTAGAATGGTCTCATCTTCGGGGTCATAGGCTACCTCCTCCCTCTCTGCTGACTCAGGGGCCTTCTCCACACTTGGGAGCTTCCCTCGCTCCGCAGGTGGGGCCTCGAAGGCCTGCTCGGGGTCATACTCCTCCTCAGGGTCGTAGGGCCGGTCATCCTCCTGCTCCTCGAAAACCTTGTCTTTGGAGAACTGGCCAAACTGCTGGACGATGGGATCTAGTAAAGGAGCGGCGGCCGGCCTGCGGGCCTCGCCTTTGCCCGCGGCTCCCTGCGGGGGAGTTGGAGGCCCCGCAGACTCTTTGGCAGGGGGCTCAAATGACTTCTTCTTCCCAAAGAGAGTTTGCAGGATGTGTTCCAGCGGTGACGCTGTCTTGGACGCGGCTGATGTGGCAGGCGCCGCAGCAGTGCTGGTGACCCCTGGTGTGAAGGCCGGCAAGATTTTCCCGGGAGGTTCAGGGAGAGGGGGTGGAGGTGGAGGAGAGCCGGGGGGCGTGGTGCCCACAGTCGTGTCTGCAGGGTACCTGGAAGGCTGCCTCTCAGACTGCAGGGCCGGCGTGACTCTGGGATAGACAGGAACATCCATGTCTTCTTGCGGCAGCCGGGCCCGTTTCTCATCCGTCTCTCCAGCACTGGAAGGGCGTTTTACTTTTTGACAGATTACTAACCCGAGGATTATATTCGGACGTGGCGACTCAAGACCTGAAAAACAAAATAATTACACGTCTTAGACTCTAGATTTCCATGAGCAGTGCTTGATAAGCGAAGGAGATCTTCCGTGAGAAACGCTTAAAATGAAGACCAGGCGGCCCAGTCCTGCTTACACCAGTGTCTATCTGGGCCTAGCAGCAGCTGTCTGAAAATACAAACCACAGGCCTAGGTCACAAGAAAACCAACCCCACCATCACCACTTTTGTCCCATGTTTTTAGGTTATGTATAAAGCTCAAGAAGCAGTGTGCAGATGCAGGGGAGATGAAGGGGAAAGCCACAGATCCACAGGCTACCTGGCTTGTGGGGCCAGCACCTAAGAGTGTCCTGACGTTGTGGACAAAGCCTCAGCTGTGCCTTTGTTGAGGGGAGAGGGGTGGTATGGAGGCTTGAACTCAGGGCCTTGTGCTTGCTAAGCAAAAGCTACTTGAGCCACACTGCAAATCTGCCCCTTGCTACATGTCAGGAAGGGAATGGCCCTTTTCATATTTACGACTTGCTACACATGTCAGGCTAATTGATTAGGGACTAAGCTATTCAAGTTGGAGGTCAACCTGAGCTTCATGGGACTAGAGGTGAGGCTCAGTTGTAGAGTGTTAGCCAGTGAGCAAAAGTGACAGGTACCAAGTTCAAAGGAAAAAAAGCCAAGAGACCAAAAACCTAAGAGGGGGACTTGTAGCTAACACCAGTAACCTTAGCTCCTCAGGAGGCTGAGATCTGAGTTCAAACCCCACAGCTAACAAAACACTCACCCCCATCTAACTATTAACTAATCATAATTATCGATCTAATACTCAAGCCTTCGTAAGCACAGGACATTAAATACACTGCAGGTAAAAAGTCCATACATTGCTTTTAAATAGAAAATGTTTTTAAAAGGGTGATTCCAAAGCTGAGTGGTGGTGGCTCATGCTTGTAATCCTAGCTACTCAGGAGACTGAGAACTGAGGGTTTCAATAACAGTGTCTCAGCCTCTACTCAACCAATACAATGTGAGGACATCAAAGAGAAAAGTCCAAGTCATAAAATAGTAACTTAGAAGAAAATGACAAAGGACAGTGTTTCAATATCATACGCATACCTAAAATTAAACCATATGTTTTATTATATAGTTCTAAATATGTGTTGTTCATCTTTACCTCTCACTACTGGCAAGCTGAGCAGGAGGTGAACAGCCTCCCACACTTCAGGGGAGGCCGGGCACAGGGAGCCAGCCACGGGCAACCCAGCATCTGCACACAGCTGCTGCTCCCTCCAAGGCCTTCCGAGGCCTGCTGCCTGGAGGGTGGCAGTTCCAAGAGCTGAGATGGAGCTGCCACTGTAACCGACCCCAAGCCCCACCCACCATCCTTTCACTGGAAGAAGGCACAGGCACAGGAAGAGCCAGCAGAGGACAGGAACTGCAAAGCCAGGCTGGCCACCCTGAATAGGTCTGAATTCTCCCCTTAACAAATCTGTAGGACAACCTGGCAAGTTCCCTACCTAATAAACACAAATTAAGAGCATTTTAAAATAAAAGTGGCGATATTTTTCACTGTGGTAGCTCTTTACTAAGTACTTTATTTGAAGCCAGTTCTGGGATATACATGATCAGCCAGCTTTCATGGCCTTTCTAGACAGATGTCTGTTGAAACACAGCTGACAGAGTAGGTTTGAACAGAGAATGCTTTTTTTTTTTTTGCCAGTCCTGGGCTTGGGCTCAGGGCCTGAGCACTGTCCTTGGACTTTCTCAAGGCTAGAGTTCTACCACTTGAGCCTCAGCACCACTTCCAGCTTTTTTCTATGTATGTGGTATCAAGGAATCGAACCCGGGTCTTCATGCATGCCAGGCAAGAACTTTAACCACTAGGTCAAATTCCCAGCCCTGAACAGAGAAGTCTTGAACAAGTCAAAATCTACAGAGCAGCTCTGTAAGTCAGGCCTTTTCAGATCTGACACCAAGACAAGTAGGAGCAGGCCTAGCCGGCTGCAGAGGAGCAGCTTGACGGGCTGGCAGCCCTGGTATAGGGAAGCTGAGCAGGGAGCTCCACAAGGGCTCTGCCACCAGAACCCACGAGCCCAACCTCTCCTCAGGTTGGTGTTGGAACTTATGGTAGCATATCACTGCTGAATTCCTAGCTACTCAGGAGGCTGAGAGCTGAGGGAGTGGCCCCAAACACCCTAGGGAGTCAAGTCTGTGAGACTTTTATTTTTCAATAAACTACTTAAGAAAAGCTGGAAGTGGCACTGTGGCTCAAGGACAGACCCAGGCCTCAAATTCATGTCCCAGGACAGGCAAAAAAAAAAGGGGGGGGTGGGAAGGTCATTCCGAGATCAAGGGTTTTCACATTTCAGTAACAGTGGCCTGGTTCCTGCCCTTGAACAGTGTTGTGCCCTAAGAACGAGTGCATGCCAGCACTCACAAGCCTTCATCACTTAGTAGTTACACTGGCTTTGAGCATGGCAGTCTGTCTGCAGGTCAATGCCTGACCAGGAATTGGTGAGGTTTTTTTTTTTTTCTTTTAAAGCACCGTTGCTAACTCCTGTCCATTTTGCATATGGTAGGGGCTGAGCTTCATAGATAGGTCCCATTTATCCTCTCTAAGACGCAAAACTCAGACCGGGCTGCCTCACAATGCATACTCCTGTTTGGTAACAACCCTCACCAGCTAACTCGTGCTTATGCTGCTATACAGGTGTATTAGTATTGGAAGCAGCTTCTATTAATTAAACAACAAAATACTTGCCTCCCCTGGGCCAAAATTTTCACTGAGGTTAGGTACCATGCTAAACTTGCCACCACATAAAGTAACTGGAAGGAAAATGCTAAGTGAGGCCAAAGCTTCTAGCCGCGTTCCACAGCAGCAGCGGAGGCCGGGTTTTCCAGGGCCCTCCTTCAGGTGGACCGACAGTCTCAGGAGTTCTAGTGCCTGGAGTGTTAGAAGAAATGGCCACGGCTGCAGTGAAGACTTCCAGGGTGGGTGGGAACTACATGTGTATGCGCCCTGCCTGCTCCAGGGCTGGTGGGACCCTGAAACGGAAGTGGCTGCCCCATCTCCACAAAGGAAGGGGTGCTGACAGACTGGTTTTCCTTTGGAGTATTATCATCCCACATGGGAAAACAAGCCCTTGAAATTCCTGTCTGATCTCCCTAAAATTCTCATGATGCAAAGATTCAGCCTCCTTCTCGGGAGTATTTGACTCCATTCACAGGAACAGAGAAACTAGTGGAAAAAAGCATGCACCAATTCAGTCCCCAGGAGAAGGTCTACATGGAGACTGGTGTGCAGATATATGAGCTGACAGGCGATTTGGAGAGAGGCAGTTAGAGAAGGGAAACGCTTGGTAGCGACTTCCCACGGGCACCAAGGCCTCTGTGTTGAAGACGGCACTTCCCTTTACTACAGAGGCCATCTGAAATCTAACTCCGGACCCCATGCCTATCACAGTGAGCCCCACCCCTAAGTCTACCTGGCAGACCCTCTCGTGGGCTGAATCTGCCAAAACAAAACAGTCGTACCTGCTGGAACAGAAACTGTGTGAAGTTAGTAGCAAGGTTTTGGAAAATGGAGAGGGAGATAACTACATGTCCCAACCCCACACACACTCACTCACTCCTCCACTCACAGACCCCTCCCTCCTCAGTCCCGAGTCCCCAAGACCTGCACAAAGCTACTGCATGCTTCAAGAAAGGGAACTGTGTCTTCTCCCAGGTGTCTGAGCGCCAGCCCACACTCTGCTGTGCAGGGCCTGAGAGTCCGTCCCTAGGAGCTGCCACCTTTACCAGCAGATCATGCTGGCTTACAAGAAGCAAAAGTGGCCAAAAGCTACCATAGTTCCAAGTCAGACAAACAAGGACCAGTTTCCATGACATATGTTTTTTTATTGATTTAGAATGAGAAAGTATTACATTCCACTCATGCTATATTTGATTTTGATTACAGTTTCTGTGCAAAACTGATACATACACACATGAAAACTGAAGAATTTCTTACCTGCCAGCATTCAAGAACTTTCCAACTAACAGAGAAGCAGTTAAAGGCTTGACACTCCTCCAGGAATGCCGGCTGCATGGAGGCAGGGAGCAGCTGGAGGGCCACCTGGCAAGGGCTCTCCGTGGGGCCCACCCTGACTGCTGTGTGGGCATCTATGCTGCTGGGGCCACGTGGCACAGATGGGTCTTGATCCCACTGCAGCCCCTGGCTCTCCTGCTACTCCCCTCAGGCACCAATGGTGACCCTCAAGTCCAGTTAAGTTAGGTCTGAGGAGAAGCGGGCAGCTTGGCTAGAGGAGCCTGGGCTTTTCACACTCCTCATATATGTAAATGCCACCACCAGTAGAACGCCCTGCCTTCGTGAATCAACTTACAAGGATACGATTTTCTAGCAGGGTCTACAGCTCTGGGTGTGTGCAGAGGAGCCCTGGGGAGCGTCTCCCATGTCGCCAGTCACTATGGCATGTCTGGGACAAGGAGCAGGCCACCTGGAGGTCCCATGAGGAAACGGCCCAAGCGGCTCCAGACTCTTGGCTTGCTTCCCGAGTGTGAGCACCAGGGCTCCGGAGGGGACACTTGTGACTCGGTGTAGTACTGTAGCGCTGGGGCTCGTGTGTATGGCACTTGTGTTCATGTTGGTCCTTGCTCAACTAGTGGCTCATGGCTGGCGTCTGTTTCCTTAGGGTTTTACATAGCTCTGTTCAGACACAGAATGAAGAACTGGGGCCTTGGCAGGGGTCCCTCAGATGCCAACTGCACTACTCCTCAGATGTGTGGCGTGGGACAGAGCAGGGCCCCTGGCTTGCTGTGAAGCAGGTCCTTAGACTGGGCTGTGAGGGTGGGAGCTCTGTGCAGCTAGGGTAGTGGGGCTGCAACATTATGCTTTACACATACACACACACACACCACAAAACAGGACACACACAGACCCTTGCACCTAGGAAACACCAAGCCAAGTGTGAGAGGCAGGTCTAGCCCACAGCCTGGCCTGTGCTAGGTGATTGTGCCCCCGTGTGCAGACGCTACGCCCAGTCCCTCTAAGCAGTGGGGCAGGGGGATGAAATCCGACAGTGAAGTCCTTACGTTAAGAGTTAAGTCAAACGCTGGCAGGCAGCACCTCACGGGTCCCCTCCCAAAGCCCTCTTCCCACAGGAGCAGCATTGTTGGCCTGTCTTTGAGTGTCCCCGTCAGGCTGTGTGATGCCTTCCACATGCTGTGGTGAGCAGTGATGTCTGCTTGCCGGTCACCCATCGGGAGTCCTGGCCAGCACCCGTTCTCCCTGGTGGCTAAGGCAGGCCCTGCCCCAGACCCCCGCCCCCCCCCCCCGCCATCCCGCCTCACTATGCCGTCCACCAACAAGGTGTGGCCCTGTCCTACCCCCACGGGCCACGTGGCTCACCTGGAGGCTGTGCTCCTCAAGCCCTCTCCTGTCTGCTGCTCGGTGCCCTCAGCTCCCAGGCTTGGCAGGGACCACAGAGGTCCTTTCATGTCCCCAAGCCCACTCATATTCCCAGTGTGCAGACACCCTGACCACCCACACCTGGCAATGCTGGACCAGAGATGGGCAGGGGCAGAAGATGGAACTGCCGTAGCTATTTAGCAAGGCGTGGGATGCGCTCTCTAACAGAGGGGGACCTTTGCACTCAAGAGGACAGCACTCATGGTGACACATTTCCTCGGCACGGAAGCCCCCGGTGGACCGACCACCACCCACAAGCTTACGCACTTGTGACTCGCCGCTCGCTCTTCACAGCTGCCGAGGGCGGGCGTGTGGATCTTCGCCTCCAGGAGAGCAGGATGCCTCCTCCCCTTGGCTGATGAGCACTGCCCAGTGCCCTCTCACACACAGCTGTCACCAAGGACCTCCAGGGCACCTTCTGCCACACAGCAGGTGGCATTTCCTTACCCCAAATAGGATTTCACAAGACATACTAAAGCACGTTGCTTTTAAAATGTGCTTGGCATTAAAACAACTTAATGTATCATGCCAGTTAATATTTAATTTTTAACCTTGGAATTACTGACACCAATTAATACCTTTACGAACACATAGTTTGAAAAGGCTGAGCAGATGACAGGTGCCAAGAATAGGTTCCAAGTGGGCAGAGGTCATGCTTGAGGTGATGGACTTGGGTCCCAGGACTCCACTGAGCTTAGGTCACTTGCCTAGGCCTAGTGATGGGACCAGGAGTCCATGGGTTCAGGTCTGGGCAGTACCTGGGAGTGCCTGGAGCGGCACAGCCCTTTGGTGACATTATGGCCGAGGAGACACTTCAGAAAGAACTGGAACCCCTGGACCGGGCCCCCTTGAGAATCATGTCAAGCCCAAGACAAACCAGAAATAATTTTTCAGGTTATTTTGTGAATAATCTTTTAAATAGTACTGCTAAGGAATGAGCAAACACAGAGCAGTCTGCCAAAGGTGGAAGAACTTATTAAACTTGAGCAGTATGCTAGGCACGGTGGCTCACCCCTGCAATCGTAGCTCGATTAGCCTGAGATCTGAAGATAGCAGTTTGATGCCAGCCCAGGCAAGAACGACTCGTCTCTCCAAGTAAGCACCAAAGACCCAAAGTGGAACTGTGGGCTCAAGTAGAAGAGTGCTCATCTTGAGCAACAAAGCTCAGTGACAGTGTTCAGGCCCTGAGTTCAAGCCCACACCCAGAGCACAAAGCCTAGAGCAGTTGGTTAAGTAATCATTCTGAGAAGTGCTTTTCTCTGCCCCTAGGAATCCATCCTGTGGGAGATGTACCCCCAGAAAGGAGGGGGCCACTTACAGATACCGACTTACTCCAAGCTGAGCCTCCTGCCAGAAGCCATGGAGCAGTGCCTCTCCTCTGCTCGAGGACGGTCCTCGAGCCCTGGGCACTGTGCCTGGTCCACTTGTCTGAGGCTGTGAACTGGTTGGTTGGAAGTAGCAGGCCTTTTCCTTCTACAATGTCTGGGATATTTTTTATACTACCAGAGGGACTTGTAGGTGACACCCCAGTGCTTCAGAGAACAGACACACTTCTAGGAAGCAGGGTGTGGGGCAGGCAGATGGACTTGTGGACCAAGTGGGTCTGTGGACACTCCCTGCCAGTGGAGGGGGACAGGAACCCAATGTGCCCGTGATCTCTAGGAAATGGGCGCTTACCTGGTCCCTCAAAGGGCAAGAGTTTAGACGGCACGGGGTCTTTAGCACTCAGTGGAATCAAGTAGAGGTCCTTGACATGCCTGCTGTTATTAGCTACAACCCCAAAGCGGCCACGGCTGCTAAAGTAGGAGTAGAGAGAAATGTAGGCGACCTCCTCCTCCTCTGTTGCGGGGTGAAAGCGGATCAGACAGAGCTCCTGCAAAGGCAAGCAGAGCACAGGACGAGGCCTTCACCTGTGGCTGCCCTAACACAAGCACCCTCAAAGCCTAAGCCTGAACCGCAGAGGCAGGACCCTTGAATGGGTCTAGGCAAATCCTGACTTCCACTGTTCTGCTAAGCAGCACATTAGGATAATGAGGTATACAGGTGACACAGGCTCAGTTCCAGAGTGTAGGGCCTGAAACCTTGGTCTCAGCCAGACTCCTCAGTGACTTCCACTCAGCCTCCACCTTACAGGGCTGGCTCTGTGGCAGTGAGTGATCCATGAGTGGCATCAGCTGAGCAGTGTCTGAAACGGAGCAAGTTTTTACAGGTGTGATGACGAAGGCCACGGTGACAGGTCGAGTGGCCTGCAGGGGCTCTCTGGATGTCTCCACATAGGAGCATCAACCTCAGCGGCAGGGCTAACCCTTTCAGGACCCCAAGGAAAACAACAGTTCAGGCCCCACCGAAGGATCTTGCACATATCAGCTATAGCTGAACCTCAGGGGTTTCCATGGAAGTCAGAGCCAGCTCTTGAGTACAGGCTCAGTGTCTGAGTTACCTGAACCCTTCTCACCCCACCTTCTCCTTCAGTCATGAAAAAGCACAGCCTGTGCATACTAAAATGTACCTGTATACAACTACAATAGGAAGCAAACTTCTGCTAGTGTACTGCTCAAACGTATCTTCATACCTATACTTCTTTTTTTTTTTTGAGCTTGAGCTCAGGGCCTGAGCACTGTCCTTGGACTTTCTCAAGGCTAGAGCTCTACCACTTGAGCCTCAGTACCACTTCCGGCTTTTTTCTATGTATGTGGTACCAAGGAATCGAACCTGGGTCTTTGTGCATGCAAGGCAAGCACTCTACCACTAGGCCAAACTCCCGGCCCCTCATACCTATACTTCTGTAAGCATCTTAATTATCTAGGAAGTTACAGGCTGCTATTATGAGTGCAAGCCTGTCCACATACAGGTTATAAAGCGTGGTGATATCCAGCACCCCCCACCACTGCCGGGATTATGTGGGGAGCAGGTACCTTAGACACAGAAGACTTGAGCTTGCCGACATAATCCCAAACTGTCTTCGGAGCGATCCTCCCGCCAACGTGGATCGTGTCAGGCAAATCCTAAACAAGAAGCCCAAGTCAATGATGAGGGAAGCTGCAGTGCGCAGACACAGCCTTGGAGGCATGAAGCACTCCAGACTCCCATCATGCTGACTAGCATCACCCAGGACTGAGCTATGGAACCCGTCTGCACACCAAGATTATGCTGGGAAGCTACTGCTCATGCTCCTTTCTGTGAGCACAGTTGACTGAGTGTCCTTGAGAAGGTCATAACCGATACAGGTGTGTTCATTTTGAAATACAAGACCTGGCATGTGGAAATGTCCTGGCTAAACATGTAACTTTGATGGCTAACTTCTGCACAGTCATTTCTTTTTCACCCTATGGGGTGCTTCTGTGTCAGGAGAGTCCAAGGTACAAGTGTCACACAAGTAACTCCAGTATAAGAACTCCTACAAGGTATATATATCCACACATTCACACACTTTCTTGGTTCTAACCTCACTGAGATAATCAAAACACCCAGAGACAGGATACGCTTTAGTGACGAATTTTGCTACACTCTGCATGTTAATAAATCCTTTCCAAATAGTGCCCAGGCGAGACAAGAAGAGCGTTGTGTCTGCTTCTGGGGGCGACCGTGATTCTGAGACACTGTAAGACAAAAGTATTAAAAAGATACGTAAATCTTTTTGTAAAAATGGGAATTCCAAAGTATAAAGACTTTATACTTAGAAGCAGAAATGAACCCCTTCAAGTTTGGTAGCTTACTTAATTGTAGTGATCAAACTGACTTTTTTTTTTGGTGGGTCATGGGGCTTGAACTCTGGGCCTGGGTGCTGTCCCTGAACTCTTCAGCTCAATTCTACCACCCTACCTTTGAGCCCCAGACCAAGCCCAGATCAAATCGACATTTTTGACCAAGGAAAATAAGTTAGCTTCCTCTCCTCAACATAAAACAAACACAAATAAGCCGGCACGGTGGCTCATGCCTGTAATCCTCCTAGCTACCAAATGGACGAAATCTGAGGATTGAGGCTCAAAGCCAGCGTGGGCACTAAAGTCCGTGAGACTCGCATCTCTAATTAACCACCAGAAAACTGGAAGTGGCACTGTGGCTCAAGGGACAGGGTGGTAGCCCCAAGACAAAAACAAAACAACAACAAAAAAACCCCACCACAAATATTCTTAGTTCATCCAGACCCAACCTTAAGAACACACCTGATATTTGGTGATGGAGAAACGGACAGGTATCTCGGGTCGGAGGATGGGGACGGCTTAGCTAATATGGACTTTGGGACCATCACAGGGGTCAGGGCAGGCTTCAGCATATCAGGCTTGGCCTCTGCAGCATGGGGGCTATCGAGGTGGGTGGCAGTGGAGGTGGTAACTGTGCATAGCCCACTCAGAGCAGTCCTAGGATCTCGGCCGGACATAGTGACCGTGGTGACCACGCCAGCACCACAGGGGGCTGAGGAGGGAGGGAGGCCCTCCAGTGGGGAAGCCTCGGGATGACTCTCTCCTGGAGGACCAGGGAAGTACTTTCTCTCCAGGGCTGGACGAGACACACTTTCCAGGTCTGGTTCAGAGGTACTTTCGGGCAAAGTTTCTGTGATCACTTCATTAGCTGAGCCAGGAACTGTGTCAGAGGGAGAGCTGTCATACTTGGACTTCAAGTCATCTTTCTTCATAGAAGCAGACAGTTTTTGTTTTTTAGGGGCTGGCTCATCTTCTGATGATGGAACTTGACCTGAGGAATTGATGAGAAGACTGGGTAAGAAATCTGGCACGCACCAAGAGTTGTTTCTTGTGAGTGGGTGATGGTTTCTTTCTTTTTTTTTTTTTGGTCGGTCATGGGATTTGGACTCTAGTCTTGGGCACTGTCCCTGAGCCTTTAAGCTCAAGGCTACTACCCTACCACTTGAGCAACAGCCCCACTTCTGGCTTTCTGGTGGTTAATTGGAGTAAGAGTCTCACAGGCTTGTATTATCCGTGCTGGCTTTGAACTGCGAATCCTCGGATCTCAGCCTCCTGACTCGCAGGATTATAGGCGGGAAACACTGCACCTGGCTGGGTCATGACTTATTTCAAGTACCAAAGGCAGCCAGGCACTGGTGACTCAGGCCGATAACCATAGCTGCTTAGGAAGATGATATCTGAGGATCACAGTTTGAAGCTAGCTTATGCTGGTAAGTTTGATGTTGTCAATTAATCACCAAAAGCCAGAAGTGGAGATGTGGCTCAAGTGGCAGAGTGGTAGATGAGGAAAAAAGCTCAGAGACAGGGCTCAAGCCCTAAGGTTCGGGGGGGGGGGGGGATGTTGGCTGGTGGGGGGGCGGTCGTCAGAGTGACCTTGGACCCGCATAGCTCAGTACACAAGGAAATGAGTTATTAGCATGACTTTGGGCTATGTCAATCTCTTCTTGATTGCTGTTTTGTATGAATGCAACACCTGGCAATTTCTTGATTTTAAGAAAAGCATTTAAGGTTGGAACAAAGAACTAAACGGGGCTGCAGTCTTAAGCTCACAGCCTTCTTGGGCTGCTGACTTGAGCTGTAGACCTCCCAACCCCATCTTTTTCTTGTCTTCTTCCTTTCCAAGTCCTCATCCCTTAAATCAGGAATCCCCATTCACTGCTGGCTGGCCCCAGCAAGGTTCAAGTCCCACGACCAGAACAAAATACAACAACCAAAAGAAACATAATAAAGATTGGAGCTAACTCTGCAAACATCAGAAAAATATTTTAGTCTTTTTTGGTTGTCGAAACAGGTGGAATACAATCTTTCTGAAAAGGGTAAGTGAGTCTGAGTATTTTGTTGCTTTTTGGTCGGTCATGGGGCTTGAACTGTGGGTGCTGTCCTAGAGTTTCTCAGTTCAAGGCTAAAGCTCAACCCCTTGAGCCACAGCCCCACATAAGGTTTTCTAGATAATAGTCTGAAAGACTTTTGTGCTCCAGTTGGCTTTGAACTGCAATCCTCAGATCTCAGGCTCCTGAGTTAAGATTATAGGTGTGAGCCACTGGCACGCAGTTCTGGGTGTTTTGGTTTTTTTTCTTTCTTTCTTTTTTTTTTTTTTTGACAGTTTAGGATTTGAACTCACTTGCGCTTACTAGGCAGGTGCTTGTTCGCTGGGCCACACATCCAGGGTAAGTGAATTGCAAGTAGATCTTGTGTTTAAAAATCTCCAGGGGCCGGAGTTTGGCCTAGTGGTAAGCGCTTGCCCAGCATGCATGAAGACCCGGGGTTGATTCCTCAGTACCACATACATAGAAAAAAGCTGGAAGTGGTGCTGAGGCTCAAGTGGTAGAGCTCTAGCCTTGAGAAAGTCCAAGGACAGTGCCCAGCCCTGAGTTCAAGGCCCAGCACTGCTCCCCGCCCCACCCTAAAAAAAGTCTCCAGATTATGCTTACCTGTACAAATTTTACAGTTTAGATCAAAAAGATGGGCCCGATGCTGACTTGTTGTGTCCTTCAACATGCTGCTGAAGACATCGAGAGGAGGCACAGCACTCTTTTCAGGGGCAGCTCGTACTGATTCCTGCTGCTCCTAGACATCAAAAAAATTAAAAAAAAAAAAAAAGACATGAGCAGGCCATTTCTTTTCTAAATCTATCTACAAGTTGGCATAATATAAACTATAATTACATAATTAAGAACCACTAGGCTGGGTGCAGTGGCTCACACCTGTCATCCTAACTACTCAGGAGGCTGAGATCTGAGGATCACAGTTCAAAGCCAGCCGAGGCACCAAAGACTGAGAGACTTTCATCGCCAATTAATCACGAGAAAAGGGGAAGTGGGCCTGTGGCTAAGGGGTAAGGTGGCAGCCTTGAGCTGGAGAGATCAGGGACAGCGTCTGGCCCAGAGTTCAAGCCCAATGACGCCCCCCTCCCGCCCCTTCCCCCACCAAAAGGCTAATGATGGCAGTGCATATCCATAATCCCAGCATTTAGTTCCTTGGTGACAGGATTATAAGTGTGAAACAAGCCTGGGCCCAGAACCACCTCCCCAAAAAGAGCACACTGAACACTTGACATCTGCCAAGTATTTGGAATGAGCTAATTTTTTTTTTTTTTTTTTTTTGCCAGTCCTGGGGCTGGCACTGTCTTGGACTTTCTCAAGGCTACAGCTCCACCACTTGAGCCTCAGCACCACTTCTGGCTTTTTCTATGTATGTGGTACCAAGGAATCAAACCTGGGTCTTTGTGCATGCTAGGCAAGCACTCTACCACTAGGCCAAACTCCCAACCCAAAATGAGTTAATCTTGAAACTCCTGAAGGCTCACTTCTGAATCTGACACTGGTGGGGAATCTTCCATGTCAGGAATGGTTTCTGACTTGACAGTGGTCTTCTTGCTTTCAGGATGAAGTTTAGCCCTGGACTCTGCCCCCTACAATGAAAAAGGCAGAAACAAGGGCATTCAACTCTGCATTCAGGTGAAGACAGAGCCACAACCTCAAGCAGCCTTGCCATCAGCACTCACAGGTTTTGCTGGCCTCTCTTTCCACATGGAAAGCTCTTTAGATACAAGCTCTTCTGGCTTCATCCTCACCAGTTTGGCCAAAGAGATCTCTTCTCGCAAAACTCGGTGGAAAAGTCCCTATAAACGAACACCTCTCATTCATCATCTGGGCATTTACCGGGAGCAGAATGAAGACAAAAAGCAACACAATTCCTACCCAGTGGGCAGTGTTCATATAAACAGAACCCAAGCACTCTGCTGCTGGAGGCCTCAGGAAGAAGCACGAGGCCATCTCAGCTGGATATAGACTTCAAAGCCAGGATCTACAACTACACTAAAAACATATCACCACCCCAGGAAAACAGATCTTGTACATAATTTGGGACACAAAAGGCACAGTTAGGTTCAAGGTAGGGAGCGACCACTTCGGCTAGGTGATGGCTGACCATAGCCATTACTTGTTCCTGGTACTAAAATGCAGGTAGCGGGCTGAGAGGTGAAGAAGTCTCTGGAGGACAGTCCAGGCCACAGGGGACACATGCTGTACCACAGCAAATGCAAACAAGGAGGACCATGTGTCATTGTGCCAGGGAGCCTCCAGACCTAAGGTGCGGGGGGCACACACCTGATTCTTGGGATCCTTGAGGTTGAACATGATGCTGCGATATTTACTCTTATAGCGATTATCTGTCACTTGGAACAAGTTAAACATTTCCTTTTCAATGTGGAGGGCAACTTTTCCTACTTCGTTCTCTGTCATTATCAAGTCATCACTGTCGTTGACTCTGAACAGAATAAGAAAAGGGGCCATGTAAACCACTAACATCCTCATTTAAACAGGGGGACATCTTGGCAGGCAATATAAATAGAACGCATTGTAGTTCAAGGGGTCAGACATGAACAGCCCACCTTTTCCATAAAATCTCTTTCAAGGAGCGCCTGATATTTTGGCGTATTTGTGAATTTGGCTGTCCTGGGGCAGTGCTGGGGGCTCCGAGGCGTCCTGGAGCGGCTGCCACAGCATTCGTTGCCACGGGCTTCCTGATGGCTCCGGACACAGCTGCAGAGCCGGGGGACTTTTTGGGAGCCGCAGTCATAGCTGCAGAGCCAGATCCTGCCTGCCGGGCCACAGCACCTGAAGGAGTGGCTGAGAGCCATGGCCTCTTGGGGATGGTGCCCTTGAAGCCTGCAGGTGACTTTTTAGCAGTGGCCTTGGCTCCTGGCACGTTCGCAAAGGGAGGCTTCTTTGGAACCAGACTTCTAGGTGAAGGTTGTCTGCCCACCAAGGATCCTGGAGGAGCCATTTTCTTCGAAGCTACCATTGCTCTGTCCTCTGTCCTCCTCTCATCCTTCATGGCTGCAAAGCAAATAAAAGCAGGCTGACCTCTAAATTAGCAAGGATTCTATCATATTAGAAAAAAACGGTTCTTAAAATCTTAAAATTAAGGGGCCAGGAGTGTAGCCTAGTGTGCTTTGTTAGCATACACAAAGTCCTGGGTTTGATTCCTCTGTACACAGAAAAAGCCAGAAGTGGTGCTGTGACTCAAGTGATGGAGCTTTAGCCTTGAGAAAGCCCAAGGACAGTGCTCAGGCCCTGAGTTCAGGCCCCAGGACTGGTGAAGAAAAAAAACCTTAAAATTAAAACAAGTTTAAGAGATAGCCTCCAGAAGTATTTGTGATGATTACACTTTATTTCAAAAGAAAAAAATGCCCTATTAAGCCTTTTTACTTTTGGTACTACTGTGGTTTGAACTGAGGACTTCGTACTTACTAAGTGGGTTCTTTAAACTTTTTATCTCCAACAACAAACTATCAAAGGTTCTGTTCACCCAATAAGTTTGTAAAATTTAACAACAGACAGGGCACTTGGTGGCTCACGCCTTGTGATCCTAGCTACTCAGGAGGCTGAGACCTGATTCCAAAGAGCCAGAAGTGAAGCTGTGGCTCAAAGTGGTAAAGTGCTGGGATTAAGCTCAAGAATTCAGGGGCAGTAACCACGCCGAATTCAAGCCCTAGAATAGGAAAAACAAATAAAACAACAAAAAACCCCACCCAAACCAAAATCCTGAAGAATAAATTTCATCTTATCAACAATAGATTAGAACCCTACTGTAAGAATTCAAGTATTAGCGGGGCACAGGTGGCTCACGCTTGTAATCCTAGCTACTCAGGAGGCTGAAGTCTGAGGACTGTAGGTCAAAGCCAGTCCAGGAACAAAAGTTCCCCAACTGTTGTTTCCAATTAACCACCAGAAAACCAGAAGTGGCTCAAGTGGTAGAGCACTAGCCTTGAGATGAAGAGCTCAGGGGCAGTACCCAAGTCCCACAGTTGGGGGAGAAAAAAAATTCAATTATTGGGCCAGGAGCATGGCCTAGAAGTAGAATGCTTGCCTAGCATGCACAAAGCTCTGGGCTTAATTCTTTGGCATCACATACAGAGCAAAAGCCAGAAAGAAGTGGTACTGTGGCTCAGGGGCAGAAAGCTTGCCTTGAAAAACCTCAAGGACAGTGCCAAGGCCCTGAGTTGAAGCCCCAGGACTGGGGGGAGGGGGAAAGGAATTCAAGTATCACTTTAAAAAAAGAAAAAGCTTAAGCCATGAGCCTGGGCCAGGTGAAGTATGATTCTCCCAGTCTCTGCCTCCCAAAAAGCTGGAATTACAGGTGTGATTCACTGGAGCCCAGCTGACAACCTGGTGCTTTTAATTCAAACAAGCATGGGCACCAAAAGCTCAAATCAAAGCTCGACCTGCACAAAACCCTCCTTCTACATCAATTTGGAACTGATTCCATGAAAACAACGCTGATCCAGCAGAGTGTGGCTTCAGTGCCAGTCCAGTACATGGCACACCGGGCTAAAATCCAGATGACATGGAGATGCTAGCACAGGTCCTAGCAAGGGTGCCAGGACCGTCACTATCTCATCAAGCAATGGGGTAGACACCAATGGCAAGGCTGCCGTTAGGTAGACTTTCCTCCAACACCCTACGGCAGTGAGTGTAACCCTACACCTCAGTGACAACTAAGGATGGCAAGTCCCAGGGGCCATTTCTTACATGGGGGAAAGAGTTAAGAGTCCAATTACAACTAATGTATGCTGAGTCTAGATTCCTCCCCGGGCGTCCCAAGCTCAGGGCTCCACTGAGCTCTACCAGACTTGCTCATGTTGACAGGGCGCTGGGGTGACCAGTGTGCCTCCACAAGCCTGTGCCACCACGGTATGGACCCAGAGCTTCGTGCACGTCTGGTAAGAGTGGGCCCTCCGTTTTTATTTTTTAAAAACAAGAACATGCAATGGAGCCTAGGCTGGCCTCAATCTTGTGATCCTTTTACCTTCTAGGATTACAAAAGTATACCATCACACCTGGAGTCCAGCTTTAAGGGTTTTTGCATTAGCTAGTTATCTCTTAACAATTCACTCAAAACACAGCTCTATCCGAGCTTTTCCAACTTCACACTCCTGTTACCACTTGCCAAAGGTGGATCCAAAACCTGTAATGGGAAACTTCCCGTGTGTCCACAGCTGTATGTCTCTCTTATCCCTTAATATGAAACAAGCTAGAGAAATCCAGAGCTGGACTTTAAATCAGCTACAGAGCATTGATTATATTTGAGAAGAGAACACAGCAAAACATGTATTATCTAGGGCACTGTAATACTTTAGGGCTGCTCTTTTTTTTGGCCAGTCTTGTAGCTTCTTTTGCCTTTTGCCCAAGACTAGCACTCTACTAATTCGAGCCACATTGCCACTCCTGGCCTTTTCTGTTTGTGATACTGAGGAGTTGAACTCAGGCTTCACATATGCTAGGCACTCTACCCCTAAGCCACACACCCAAGCCCTTCTATGTTGCTTTACTGGAAGGAAAGCCAAACAGAGTACATGCATGATTCCAACAGATCAGATGCACACACTCAAGGTGAAATGAGAACTATTTAAGGATATTTACTCCCTACAATTCTGGTTTACTTAAAGAAAATTAGAGGAAACGTTTTGGGAGGGGACAAACATTTGGAACCCAGTAAAAGTATGCACTACATAACAATATCCAAAACTCTCCTACACTGAAGAGTGCACAAGTCCACCACCGGTCAAGCTGTATCCAACTTCTAGTCAGCCATCAGTCATAAGCATGGACCCATCATGATTAAGACTGAGAATCAAAATCAATTACTTTTACAGCAGAACTGAGTTTTAAAATCACTTTTAAATAAATTTATAAAACCCTGACATATTTGTGTGATACTACCTGGACAGCAGTTTCTAGTTATAAAAACCCACAGGTCGCAAAACCTGGACCCATCTCCCCAAGTCTAGCTTTGGGAGCCCATCTCCTTCCCCACTCAGGTGCAGTGCAGGAGGGTCTCTCTAGGACACTGTCAACTCTTCTTAAGATCAGCCATCGAGCGTCACCCACGACGACGGCAGAGGAATGCGCCTGCCTGGTTAGAACTGTAGTTCACATGTAAGCAGGTATGGCCTCTACACAACGGAAGCTGGGGAACACCCGTGACCGCTAACACAGCAAACACCTACTTTGTAGGAGGGCAGAGTCCATGTACTTTTGTCCCTGTGGACCCGGGGAGTGGTGTGGAGGCAGAGTTAGGTTAACTGATGCTAGATTACCAGTAACAGGGATTATCTGAGGAGCTAAACCCAGGGCCTCTGCACACTCAACTGCTTTGCCCCCCCCCTCCTTTTAAGGGGCAAGGGACATACACAGACCCTCACCACGTAGCACGTAGCGAGGAGACTGGCCTCCTTGGTGACCCTTCTGCCTCAGCCTTCCCAGTACCAGGATTAGCTGTGCATTCCCACTTTTAACTGCTGCGTTGGCTTCCAGGTCAAGAAATAATGGTCATCAGGACTGTGCTAGATACTGCAGCCCGGTTCTCAAGAGTTGAAGTCTCATGTGTTTTCCTGTGCCCCGACAGCCAGCCCCCCAGTCCCGCCACCAATTTGTTGGCATGTACACACATCCAGTTCCCACCCCATCTGCTTGAGGAACCATTCCATTAGCCCTATCCAATCACTAATTCCAAAGTGTGCTTATGGGGAAAAAGTGCTACCTAAGACTCAGTAGCTTCAGGGCCCCCCACCCACCCCCGGACAAAACTTGCTACCATGTTTGTACTTGGAATTCAGGTTCCACCCAGTACAGAACAAAGCAGTGGCTGGGCACAGGACAGGATGCCATAAACCTCGGGTCTTGTCAGAGGGCCAACTAGGATGTAATAGGACCATTGGCCACTGGGTGGCACTAGCAAAGTCCAATGAATAGAGAAAATCAGCCCATCCACTTGAAATCACTAGTGTGATTTGGGACAGATGTGCAGTTGCTCACTGGGATACAACGGGAACACCATCCCTTACATATGGGGTACAAGCCCAACTTCCCAAGACGGCTTTGTCTGGTGACAATCTTGTCGGCACACTGCTGTATCTCACCCAGTGATGCCGACTCCCCTCCATGACTTGAGCCCTCACTACCTACTTCCCGATGGCAAAGCTGCATGCCACTGAGGGCAGCACCTGGAAACCAGGCCCACAGACAAACCTGCTGCAGGGTAAGTGGCTCTGCTCCCCTGGCTTCCCTAGCGTGGGAACCAGAGTGCTATAGCATGGAAGAAATGGTTTGCATTTATGCTCTTCCACATGCTTTATATTTATCTTCAATCCAGGAATGGTGGTGGCACCAACCCTTGGGAGCCAAAGGAGGGTATGAGCTGACATTAGCACAGACAGGGCAACCCTACCCCCCAAATCAAATCCTTCAAAAACCACAGGAATCTTTCTTCTCCACAGGGAAAATGAAACCTGCACAAGCAGCACAGGCTACGTCATTACGCTCCTCAGATGCCTTTATGACTGCAGGGATTTGAGGGCATGGGCTCTCTCCTGGGGACTTTTTTTCCTGAGAGAAGTCTAGAATTTAAGTCCCTTCCATTTCAATGGAGGCTAACCCACCATAAACTTACAAACTGCAACTGTACATCTCTGATTTAACAATTTCACATTTATTGCCTTGAAAATTAAAACTGATTTATAATGGGTTAGCAAAAACTAACCAAATGACATTTTCAAGTGAGGCACCTTAACGGCTGGCTTCATGTGTGCAGTCTAAGCAGCTATGTTGCTGGGCTGCAGAATGCTAAGATTTACAGGCTCAGCAGTAGGCTAAATTTTAACCTGCTCCATCATTTCTTCACATCTAAGCTCCATACTAACAGTAGTATGACAGAAACATGTTAAAAAACTCCACTTCCCCTCCCCAAAGCCCTCCAGACCCAAAAGGTTATCCATACTCAGTGTGTAAAAGTCAGTTCTGACAGACCACGGAGACTCTGCGCCAAGAGGATGCAGTTACCTTATGATCTTCTTGATGGTGCATCCAGGCTTGTGGCACATAAACGTTGCCTCCAACCTTCACTTAAATGAAGCAGTAAACATTCTGAACAATCTTTCTCTAACTTAGAGGCGAAGACTATGTGAGTGTTCATGTGCAGTAAGCCTGGTGTATCTTACAACTATCTAAATATGCAGGAAACTTGTACACTGTATCGAAGAGTCACGGCATGCATCTTCAGAGGGACTGGCACTATGGCCATGCCATCAAAGGAACGTTCCTGGAGTGTTATTTTTGCAGAGTTAAGGGTAGATCCCCTGCTCCAAAAAGGTCACCAAAAGCCGATGAATTCCTACCCCACTCCAGCCTGGGAGGAAGGGGCAGCGGGATAGACTGGAGGAGGCCAACGTGGTGGCAGCAGTGGCTGCTGCTGTTGCAAGACCCTGCCAAGCAGACTCCCCTGGCAGGTTAGGTTCAAGTTAGATCTAATTTTGGAAGTTGACTACTTTTAAGGCCTATAAAAGGCAAATCCCTCATATGTCAAAAGAATGTTATTGTTGACAACCAAGAAGATCTCAGGTAGACTATTACAAAAACAGCTGTCAAAGTAAATCCTTTATCAATACATTTGAGGGCATTTTCCCTCAAGAGGCAGTGATGCAGTATCTGGTCTGGCTCTCCTAGTTCGCCTTATTGTGACTGTAAGTTCTGGAGACAGAAAGGGCTCTTGTAGCTCCAGCTTTAGGGCTCCCTACCCCACCCCCAGCCCGCCGTTATCCTCAGGCATTTGTTCCTCTGTGGCTCCAGAGGCACATGCTCTGGAGCCAGTCTAGGCACTGTTTCCTCCCTGCCCACCACCAAGGTGACTGGATGTCCAGCAAACGCTTTTTTTCTGGAGAAGACAGGGAGCAATCACCAGGTTTCGGCTCTGCAGGTTGCTATAGTTTTCCATTTTAGTTTCCACAGCAGATAAAATGTTTTCCTGTCAAAACCCTATTCATATCCTGTGTATTAAGTCATTTAATAAGCCCTTTAGTGAGTCCCAAATCTAGGAACCGTGCATATAACTATATGCACCAGAATTCCACTTCAAGACTAATAAACCAAGAATATTTGTTCAGTCATTTTATGCCCTGACAACAATGACAGGTGAACTGGAAATAAAAAAAAAACCCAAAAAGAAGAAAAAAGAATACCCAGGAAGGACCATGAGGCTGTTGGAGAGAAAATTTAAAGCTGCTCTAAAAGCTAATGACACAGAAGTTCTAGGAAAGTTTTAAAAAGCCATCCAGAGGAACAACTGCATGTGGCTTGGCATCACCTGAGTGTGGGAAGCAAGGCTTCTGGTGGAGGCAGGCCGGGAGGCAGGGCGCGGTGGGCGCGGCGGGCCCGGCGGGCGGCTGTGCGCCTCCAGGAGCGGCTGCAGTGGCTCTTCTCATGTTACACTGGGTGAACCACGCGAGCGTCCACACACAAAAGAGCATGCACGAAGTGATCCCGGATCGGCTTCCCTCCAAGGCCCCGGCCCCACCCGTGTGCTTGTCAGTAGGGAGGCAGTTGCACAAACTCCAGGTGGTGCCCCTCCCGCTGGGCTTTGGGGGGCAGGCAGGGGAATGTACCTGCTACTGACAAAGTTTGGAGGCAGAGAGGCAGACACTTTACCAATGACCCTACGCTTCTCCCAGTCACGGGGAAGATGAACTTTCTGAGGTAATACAAAAGAGGTCAGAAACAACCACTTTAGAAACATGTCTCTTATTCAGGCTCTATTTTGTATGTCCATCAGTTTTAATTTTGAGATGTTGAAGTGCTTTGTCCCAACTTCCTGCCCCTGAAGCCTACTGGCTCCACTGAGGAAGCGCTGAGTCGAAGAGGCGGGAAGAGTCAAAGAAGAAACTTCAAACAGCCTTCTCATTGACCCCTGAAATCCTGACACTTGTGTTCCCCTGAAGAGTAACTCAGATTTTAGGGTCCAACAATCCCAAGCCTCCTCACCAACTTTCCTCTCTCCAGTACAGAGGGCCTTCTAAATATCACCTGCATTTCAAGGGCAGCTGGAGAACACTGAACTCCCTGTGCTGTGGGTATACCATGGTTTTTCTTTTATTCTCATGTGCTTACAACCAAGTAAAAGCATTATAGTGCAGTATTAAAGTGGCTGCCTTCTACCCAGATAGGTACCACTTGTTTTTAAATGAAATCACTAACTGTGAAACTTACTATAGAGCTGCTATAATTTGATAAATGTTTGAGAGCAGGAACTTTGCCACTTAACAGCATAAGGTGTATTATTGTCCATCATAACGCATCATCTACTTAATTCAATTCACTTGTAATCTAATTTCCTAAGTCTTGGGCCTCATGCATTCTTATTTTCTTCCCCCCCCCCCCGCCCCCGACTGAGTCTTATTACACAGCCCAGGCTGGCTCTGAACTTGTTGATCCCCTTGCCCGTCAGGGAGCTGTTTATGGGAGTGTACCGCCATGCCTGGCCTCGTTCCATTTTTAGTCACATAAAACCTAGCACCTACTTGCACACAACCCTTCTCTTTTAGCAGACTTGCTGAAAGGCCAACCAAAATGAGAAATGAAATGTATGTCTGGACTCGTGGAATTTAGGGCAATTTTACCAAGTGCCTCTTTTTAAAAGCCACATTATAATGGAAACATAAATAAAAACTAACTCAAAAAGTTGTGTCACAATTAAGATGTGCTTCTGTGGAGCTTGAGGCTGAGAAACAAGAATGAACCCAAGGTGCATGACCCAATCTGGGGTCTCGGAAGGTGGACGTGAAGCATTTTCATTTCGTTGATTTGAAATGAAATGGAGCAGGCTGGGGAAAGGAGAGTCTGGAAGTGGCCACCCTCACGCCGCTCTCTTCAGAAAAGGTGTGACTCTGAACATCATAGTGACTCACTATGGGGTCTGCTAAGCAGTGATGGCTTGCAAAATGTGCATGGGCGTGTATGTGAGTGGAAGTATGCAAAGTGGACATGATCACAGACATCCTATCTCGTTAGAAATGATCTAACACGTGAGAAATCTCACTTCAGCAGTCAGATCCAACACTCATCTCCAGAGAGGACCTCAAGAGACAGTAGTAAGGACTTTACGTGTAGAAAGAAAGTAGGTGCTGTGGAAAACTGCCCAAGTTTTATGCAGGACTGTGATGAAACTAGCGGACGGTCTGTACAGTGGTACAGCACCCCTGGGCACCTGGACATCACCACTGCTGCTAGAGGCTTTGCTCCAATACTTACCCGGGCCCGATCCGGAAGCCAGAGAGTAAAGAGCTGCCTCACCAAGGCAAAACACTCAGGAGTAAGGCTTACATAGCACTCTAGAAAGGACCAGGAGGCCCACAGGTTACTGCCACTCCTGGGTCTGAGGCTTTCTGGGGGCAGAGGTAGTCTCTACCTTCTGCACTAAACACAGCAGCTGAGTGTGGTCCTGGGTCAGCCACCGGCAGCTACATGGAGACTGAACGATGGCCTGGAGGTCAGCCCCTGGACATACGTACGTTTACACAACAACGTGGGTGGTGGTGCTGCAGGCTTCTCTGGCTTCACTGCGTTGTAATTGTGGTCACTTGCCCAGGATGGAGTGCTGCTTTCACAGGCTGCCTCCTTCCCCGAGGCCTCACTTCTAGGAGGGGCTACCATCACCTTCTTTGCTGCGTTTTCCTTTTTGTCTGGTGCTGGCCTCTTGTGCACAGAAGAGATTTTAATCCCTACCTGGATAATCAGTGAAACCTCAGTTATTAAGGTCAGAAATGACACTTCTGCTGCATCTTACTAAGCAAGGAAGGTCATGATGCTTCTTTGGGACATCCAAAGACCCCCTTGCCCATCTGAGATCTGTACCACCTTTGCTCAATATTTTGTCTACGTACTTAGCAACCATAACATTTGGGATTGTATGGAAGGTGGCTGGGGCCCAAGTTCACTCTTGAACCACTTGGGAAGGTAATGAGACATGTCCAAAACAGGTGGAAAGAGCTTGCCTGTGGATGTGAGACTGCACCCAACACCTGGAGCAGGGGTAAGTGGGGTGGAAAAAGGAGACTCAATAGCAGTGTTCTCAGGGGAAAATACAGCATGTAGAAACCGGCCAGGCTCCAGTACTCCACACTGCCACCGTTCTCAGTGCACACAGCAACTGCCCAAATTATCAGCCCTAAAAACCAAGTCATTTGGGCTGGAGGTTTGGCTTAGTGGTAGAGTGCTTGCCTAGTATGCATAAAGACCTGGGTTCGATTTCTTGGTACCACATAGTCATAGAAAAAGACAGAAGTGGTGCTGTGGCTCAAGCGGTAGAGCACTAGTCTTGAGAAAGCCCAATGACAGTGTTCAGGCCTTGAGTTCAAGCCCCAGGACCGGCAAACAAAAAAATCAAGTCATCTAAGGGCAAGCAAGCATTGGAAAACAATCAAGACAACTCCCTGAGCAGTATCAATCCTGCTTCCTGTGTCACAACAGAATGAACTGTGAGGATGCATCCAGATGAGCCCCAGCAAGTGGGTTTAAAATAGTCTATTCGGCCAGCACAGTGGCTCACACCTATAATCCTAGCTACTCAGGAGGCTGAGATGTGAGGATCAAGGCTCAAAGCCAGCCTGGGCACAGGTACTAAAGATTGTGAAACTCTTATCCCCAATTCATTACTACAAAAGAGGAAGTGGGGATGTGGCTCAAGGGATAAGGCAGTAGCCTTGAGCGGGAGAGCTCAAGTCCCATGATCCACACACACACACACACACAAAAGTCTGACTAATATACATCGTGGTTCTTGAGATGTTCCTTAAAAGGAACTTGGCAGGTAAGCTCTACGCCAACTTGGACACAGCTACAGTCTGTGTCCTGGTGGTCTTGGTTTTCCTCAATGCTCAGACTACCCACCCCTGCTTAGTGTATTTATGTGACATAAATCCTTGGCTAATGAAGGAATCCTGGGCTAAAGGTGATTTGCATCATGTTGATACCTTGTCCTCTATACTCCAAGAATAAAGACAAGTCTATGGCAAGAACACTTCTGTACACTTTCTCCTCAATGACTCCAAAAATGACCTTGGTGGGCTTACCTGAACATTGCACTTGGGAAGACTGGGTTTTTCTGGCTTCATCTTGACCTTTTCTTTAGGTTTTGGTTTTGGTTCTTTACCTGAGCTTAGAAATTTCATAGTAGCTGCTGCATGTTTGAGAATACAATCATTACTGCAGTACACGGAGTCAGGCTGCGCCACACTGGAGCACCCAGGGCCGATGCACCTAGCAGCACCAGGAGCGTCCACCACCTGCAGGGTCAAACAGCGACTTCAGACAGTGGACATGGCAAGCCCTGTCCCTGCAATGCTGTGACAGGACTACGCCCATGGCTTTTAACTGAGGGAGACCAACACAACTTCTAATATGCATAAATTCTGAGCTTGGTGGTATTAGCCTATACCCCAATACACAGGAGGCTGAGGCAGAAGCATCCGCTGGTATGGTGCCTACACAGTGACTGTCCTTCACATCATACACTGGGCAGGACATTGAGGCAGCCCCCAGCACATGCAATCTGCACGATCCCCAACCCTGATCTTAAATGAGATTATTTAGTCAAAAGGGCCACATAAACTTCTTAAAAGGGGGATGGGACTTTCCCATAGGAGACTATGGCTAGCTGTGAGGGGAGGGCAGGGACGCTCTCCATAAGAAAACAAACAAAACCCCAAAGACCGGGATGCCCAATTAACTCTAACATTTCAACTCTAGGAAAGGTGGGGAGAGGTTGAGGTAGAAAGACTATGAGTTCAAGGATACCTAGCATTTCAAGCAAATCTGAATTTCAGATAAATTATTGATCTATTTGTTGTTGTTGATATGCTACAAAAATCACATGGGACACACACACCAAACAAACGGCCAGAGTCACGGCCTGATCGCACAGCTTCCTAAGGCCCTGACCGTACCTAATGGAACATGAACACACATCTGTTTAAGCTAAGTTTGTGGAGATCTGTCCTGCAGAAATAGGAAAGGAAGAGTCCACCAGAACCCTACTTGTTTTTACTTCTAAAGTATGCCTAATGGTCAAGACTGAAAACAAACATGCCTCTCACATTTTCTACTAGGATATTTCATTTCTCTAATTACAAATTTGACAATTGCTTTTTCTCTATTGAGTCTAAGTTTTACCTGGAATAAAATTTAAGCTTATGTCAGAATGTATTGCCAATAGAGAAAAGGTCACACTGGTGACTTGTTAAATTTAAATGCATTATAAATAGTATCACATTTTCTACAACTCCCATAGTATTCTTTCCCTCATCTCCACCCCCCTGGGTCCTGGAGCTTGAACTCAAGGCCTGTATGCTGTCCCTGAGCTTCTTTGTGCTCAAGGCTTGCACTCTACCACTGAGCCACAGCTTCACTTCTGGCTTTTTCTGAGGAGCCTATTGGAGACTTTCCTGCCTAGGCTGGCTTCGAATTACAACCCTCAAATCACAGCCTCTTGACTAGCTAGGTATGAGCCACCAGTACCCAGCTTCCCTCTTTACCACATACACAAGTTAAGTGGACCAGTTCTCATAGCTAATGCAATTTGAGTATGTTCAGTCAGAAAGGCTGCTAGCACAGAAATAAACCATGCAATCAATGTTAGCATGGGCAGTGCAGGGCTGATAGCATGTAATCACTGCTTGCCACAGGACAGTGAGGAGGATACAGAAGCTCACCTTTCCTCAACAAATCTGCCAACATACTTGAAATACACAACACCAAGAATATGCAAAGCAGAGATACTTAAAAAAAAAAAGTCAGTTAACAGTATGGGAGGAGCCAGTAAAGGGTACCACAGGGATGGCTGAGATGGAGCTAGAAGTGGAAGATGCTCTCCTACCAGACACATGTCTCCTTAGCAAAAGCTGAAACCATTTCAAAGGAAGCTCCCTAGCCTTGTGTCAGCAAGGCTGACACCTATTCAAACCAACCCCTTTGGGTTTGCCTTGGCAGACAAATACTTACAGGCTGGAATATCTTGAGTTTTTTCTTGCCACTGGGATTTGCAGCTTTCTCGATTCTACCTTTTATCCCCTGGTCCTCACTAGACTTCTGTTCCACTGTCCCTATACTTGTGCATTCTGTGCTGTCCGCGCCTTCCAGTCTACATCTAAGTTCCTGCTCCTCTGTAGCTTCTGAGTTCGTCTCATCCTGCACTTGCAGAATGGTGCAGTTTGGGCAGATGTAATCTTCCCCGTTCCTCTCCAGGAGCCGCCCCCGGGCCTCAGAGATGCCCACACAGTCACCGTGGAACCACTCCTCACACCGGTCACAGCAGATCATAAATCTGAAATGACACAGGATGGCACACACTCCTAATCCAAACCAGTTTTCACAAGAAATACAGATACACGGAAAAGCAGAGAACGAAATGAGGAATACCTCTAGGCCCTCTTTTAGAGTTACTACAATTCAACCAAGTCTTGCTTCCTCCTTTGGCTAACACATTTATAACAGCAAACTAGAGAGCTGGGATATACCTTGTTCAGTGGTGAAGCACCCACCTGGCATATGCAAGGCCCTGGATTTGATCTTTTTTTTTTTATTGTAATTAGTAAAAGGGTTACATGATATTTGCCAGATAGAAGGTGCATTAATTCACATACATTGATACCCTTTCACATGTCTTGGTACCCATTTCCCTCCCCCCACCCTGGATTTGATCTTTATCTAGCCTTCAATTGGAGGCTTCAGTGTGTCTAACTCCACACCACAAAATGATGCCCAGCAACCAAACCCAGGGCAGAATCTAGTCTGTCTGTATGTCTACAGCACGTGAGTGAGCACTTTTCCGCAGGCACAGCTGGGTGGCACAGGCAGCTTGTGTGACTGAGGCAAGTGAATTTCTCATCTCATCTCATCTCATGTTGGACACTGACTGAATGGTTACCTGTGGCTGGTGACGGCCACAGTGGCGAGGCTGGTGCAAAGCAAACCATACTCACTTCTTTTGTTTCCTTCAATAAAACTGCCCATCTAGCCCAGTTTTGAAGCACTTTAGCATTACAGGGAATGGAAAATGGTCTTACTCAGGTCCCATCCCTTCGTTGCTCTGCAAGCAGCAGCAGCAGCTTTCCTCCCCACCTACCTGTTGTTGTGGGGCTGGCGGCAGATACAATACAGAGCACTGGGGTCATAAACCTCACACTCAGGCTTGGGTTTTCCTCTGTCCCCAGGCTCTTCATCTTCTGTGCCTTGAGTTTCTGCCCCCTCTGACACATTTTCCCGGTCACTTTCTGCAGCTTGGGACCCAGCCCCCTGGCCAGCCTCAGGCTCCAGCTTGCAGGGGGAGACATCCTCGCCAGCGCTGCACGCCTCGCTGTCCACAGTCTCAGCAGGGCTTTCCTCCCACCGCTTCTTTCTCAGGCGATTCTGAACTCCTTTTGGGGGTCTCTCTGCTGGCTCCTCTTCTCGCTTTCTTCGAAGGCGATTCTGAAGCTCCTTTAGAGTAAGGCCATCGCTGTCACTGTCAGAGGTGTCTTCCTCATCACCTCCTTTGACTTTTTCACAAGAGTCAGGGCGTCCCTTCACCCCCAAGGAGCTGGGGATAGGGCCACTTCTAATCTCAGAGCTACTCTCAACACTCCCTTCTGACGCGGTTTCCCCATCTGTGGCAGGACAGGATGCAGGCTCATTGGAGTCCTCAGGGGAGACAGACACACTCTTCCTCCCGCGCCTGCGTACTGTAGTAAGGAACTCTTCCACCCGCTCTGTGCGCTTTGGCTGCCGCCCACTGCGGCGCAGGGAAAGACTGTGTGGCCGAGGCTGTGGCTCAGCAGGGTCTGCCTCGGCATCTCCAGCTCCCTCACGTTTGGCAATCGTGGTTCTCCGAAATCCCCACGTTTTCCTGAACTCTTTACTTGTGGGTTTGACAGCCTTAGGGGCTTCTTCACTGCTTGGGTCCCCTTTATCATCCATACCTAATAATGAAAGGCAATCACATCAAATGACAAAACAGGAAGCCAACAAAGCACACAGCCTTGAATCAAACACAAAGGGTTATCTACTGAGTGCAACTTCAGAAACAACAGTGAAATGAGATGTTTCTAACTTCCAAAGTGGAGTTGTATATAAATTCTAATAGTTAAACAGCAATGTTTCATTAAAATCCAGCCAGCAAAGCCGGATGCGGTGGCTGGCGCCTGTAATCCTAGCTACTCAGGAGGCTGATATCTGAGGATCAAGGTTCAAATCCAACCCAGGCACAAAAGGACCTGAGACTCATCTCCAAGTAACTTCTAGGAAACAGGGAAGTGGGGCTTGGGTCAAGGGTAGGGCTATAGCCTTGAGCTGAAGAGCTCAGAGACAGCGCCCAGGCCAAGTTCAAGCCTCATCCCCACCCCCAAAAACGTTCAAGACCCCTCCCCAAAGAAAAAAATCCAGCCAGCAACTCCAGTGTATAACATCACCATTTAATCACGTAGGACACGTAACTTTTCAAAAGGGGCAGAAAACTTATGGAAGGAACTGCTCAAGTAATATAATGACATGACCAGTAAAGTGTACAGACGAGGAGCTGATTCCAAAGACTACACCAGTTCTGCAGTGCTTTGCACAGAGCTGGCTGCCACCAGCAGGAGCAGAGAGTACTGGATGCCATGCTTCTGCTGGGTGTGGCCTGTAAGAGGACTGGCTGTGTCAGTCCTGGGTTTTTGTCCCCTCCTATCCATCTTCGCTCAGGCCAGGCCTGGAAAGGACAGTCTTTGGTCTTGCATGTTAGCCATGCGTAAGGAATAACCGTTGTGGACTCAAAGTGCAAGAAAGGTGGCCCGGGTTCTTAGCCGCACACCCAAGGCAGGGCTTGGGTCTTGTTTGGTTTGCTGAACCCACTGACCCAGGTGACTGCCCAGGGTCTATTTCTGTTTTCTTTCATTTTCTTTTTGAAGATTAAAGGGTATTTGTAAGTCTTACTTCTGAGATAACAAGACTGTAAAAACTTAATACTACCTTGAGACTTCTCTTCCTAGCTGTCCAAGTTTTAATCACATCTAAATGCTAATGATGACCGATTTAACACCATGCTCCATCCAAGAAAACGGACTGGTATAAAATGAAAACCTTAAAAAAAAGTGAAATGAAGAAATGTAAAAATTACTAGCACAGAGCCTTCCTTGCCAGTACATCTGGTCCCTCCCATAGCTGTCACTTGGCTGTGGTGATTATCTGCCCGTCAACTCTATCTATCACTCAGTAACCAGGAGCCACATGCTCCGTCACCCAGATGCTCAGGCAGGGAGGGCATCACTTGAGGTCTCAGCTGCTGAAGGACATAGCTCCACTGAACCACATGACAACCCCAACCCAACACATAGGGCTGGCAAGCCCTCCGTCTGCCCACGGGACTGAGGGCCCCTCCCAAGGCTGGACAGAGGGGGGGACACTGTGCTGCTTCCACTCAGGGGAGGCACGTCAAAACAAGCTGAAATTTCTGTCAATACACATGGCAAATGACCAAACCAGGTCAGTTATAATTTCTATGTCATAAATGTGTGTGTGTGTAGAGGGGGGAGAGAGAGACACACAGACACAGAGACAAAGAAAATGGGTTTGCACCTTGTGTAAACCAATTTTTTTTGCCAGTCCTGGGGCTTGAACTCAGGGCCTGAACACTCTTCTTTATACTTGCTCAAGGCTAGAGCTCTACCACTTGAGTCACAGCACCACTTCCAGCTTTTTCTATGTATGTGGTGCTGAGGAGTCGAATTCGGGTCTTCGTGCATGTTTGGTAAGCACTCTACCACTAGGCCAAACTCCCAGGTTCTCCCCTACCCCACAATTTTTAAAGTAATCTCAGGCTTTACTACTAAGCCATACCCAGTCCCAGGTCCTAATTCCCAAACCACACTCTCCATTTCTATGTGGATAGTTTAAGAAGCAGCCTGGCCCAGGGCATCCTTCACCATATACTAAATAAGGTAACTGCAAAAATAAAGGAACACCATCAATTCTTAACAAAAAAAATTTTTTTGGGTGGGTCATGGAGTTTGAACTCAGCCTGGGCACTGTTCCTGAGCTCTTCAGTCAAGGCTATCACCCTATCCTTGAGCCAAGCTCCACTTCCTGTTTTCTAGAGGTTAATTCGAGATAAGAGTCTCAGATCCTTTTGTGCCCAGGCTGGCTTTGAACCTCGATCCTCAGATCTCAGCCTCCTGAGTAGTTAGGATTACAGGCATGAGCCACCGTGTCCAGCTAATTTTTTTTAAAAAATTGGATTAGAGATTAGAATATTTCCAATAAATATAAATGTAACTTTATATATTTAAATAATGCCATTTAAAATAGATGGAATATAAACATTTTATGCTGTTTTAATAATACGGATACTTTACCTGCTTCAACATGGAAAGTTTGGATACTTTTTGCTGAAATCCTAAATAGAACAGAAACCCTGGCCCAGGTCCACCAAATGACCAGGCCTCACCACACTGCTGCCAGTCGCTGTTCTTGAGAAGGTTCAAGCTTGTAACAAGGAACTAGACTGTTGAGACACTGATGGGGGATGAGCGCCTGGAAGAAAATGAAACACATGTTATATACATGTTAACTAACTGTAACTGAACCATTCAACCATGATTTCTAACAATATCAATTTTTTCAAATAACTTTCTGAGTGACCTACAAAGGCATCAGAAAAAAGTGCCTGACCCTTTGCTAGATAGTACTGTCATACTCTGACAGAAGCATTAGGATAGCCCAGGGAAGCCCAGCAGTGAGTCTTAAGACTAGTCCAGCAAAGGCAGGCAGAGAGGCATCACAGAGGACTCTGGGAAGATGCGCTGATCTAGCTCAAGAGAAACTCAACAGGGCAGTGAAACACCAACAACAAGCTTTACATACAAAATTACTATAAGTAATCACATATATGTAATTATTTTGTCTAATTGTTAGCTGTATCATCACTTTAATGAAAAAGCTAACATGTGAAGACTTTTACATTTATTAAACATCAATGTTGTACCGTTTATGTGCATTAAAATTTAAAGTAACAGTTTTCCTTCCTTCCTCTTTTGAGATGTGTTTGCTTCTAACCAGTTTCTGAACACTACCTTTTTACCAGATTAACCCAAGAGTCCAGTCCTAGAGTCCTTCTTTCTCTCTTACCTCTTCTAACACCTAGCTCCAACTGCTTTCCAGCTAACTGTGGTCTCCCCAGCAACCCAGGACAAAGAATAAACACTTCCTCTTCTTTAAAGGGACAGTGGCCATTTAGACTGCATACCTATTCTCATTAGGCATTCACAGTACTTGCCATAGTCACACAATCTCCATGGCCTTCAGAGGCCTTTTTTGGGAGCTCACAGATTACTCAGAAAGCTGGGCACTGATGGCTCATGCCTACAGTCCCAGCTATGGAGAAGACTGAGGTCTGAGAATCCAGATTTGAAGTCAGCCCTGGAGATGGAGGTGTTACTCAAGTGGTATAGTAAGAGCCTTGAGTGAAAAAAGCTGAGAGCTCTAGGCCCCGGGTTCAAGCACCAGAATCAGAAAAAAGGACACAAGAAATGAAACTGTATTTTTATAACACTAAGCTTATAAGGACAAAAAAATTACAATGCTCATAGGAATAAAGTCATTTTTGAAAATTCAATTTATATGTGAATTTGAAAAACATGACAACTTCAGTTCTGAATGGTGGTGCTGAGGCTCAAGTGGTAGAGCTCTAGCTAGCCTTGAAAAAGTCCAAGGACAATTTCAGGCCCTGAGTTCCAGCCCAAGACTGGCAAAAAAAAAAAAAAAATTGTTAATTTTCTTAGACAACTTAGTGAATACCTGCACAAAGGAGAAATGCAACCACACCATATTAACACTTTCTCCCCAGAAAGAAAGAATCATAGAAATGGTTATCACTGAATAGACCACACTTCCAGCTCTGCTTTTTGCTGGTTATTTTGAAGAATCTAGAATTTTTTTTTGGCGGGGATGGGGGGATGAGGGGGATGGGGGTGGGGGGAAAGTGTCAGTTGTAGGACTTGAACTCTGGGCGTGGGTGCTGTCCCTGAGCTCTTCAGCTCAAGGCTACTACTACCCTACCCCTGGAGCCACAGAGCCACTTCCGGTTTTCTCGTGGTTCATTGGAAATAAGTCTCATGGACTTTAGTGCCCCAGCTGACTTTGAATCATGATCCTCAGATCTTAGCCTCCTGAGTAGCTAGGATTACAGGAGATCCACTGCTCATGGCTTCTAGAAAACTTCTTTTTGCCTTGCTGGCCTCCAGCTAAGATCCTACAAATCTCAGCCTCTTAAAGTAGTTAAAATTCTAAGATTGAACCAGCATCTGGTTTGTTCGTTCCTTCTTTCTTTCTTTCCTTTCTTCCCCCCCCCCCCCTTCCTTTCTTACCGGTTCTGGGGCTTGACTTCAAGGTCTGAGCTCTCCACTTGAAACACATAATACTGAGCTCATCTACTTGAGCCACAGCATCACTTCTGGCTTTTCTATGTATGTGGTACCAAGAAATAAAACCCAGGTCTTCATGCATGCTAAGCAAGCACTCTTACCACTAGGCCAAACTCCCGGCCCTGTTCTTTCTTATTTTTTTTATTTTTTTTTTTTTGCCAGTCCTGGGCTTGAGCTCAGGGCCTGAGCACTGTCCTTGGACTTTCTCAAGGCTAGAGCTCTACCACTTGAGCTTCAGCACCACTTCTGGCTTTTTGCTATGTATGTGGTACTGAGGAATTGAACCCGGGTCTTCGTGTATGCTAGGCAAGCACTCTACCACTAGGCCAAACTCCCGGCCTCTTTCTTAATTCTTAAGTACTATTTTTTTCCCCTTTTCCTTTGTTTTGTTTGTTGTTTATCTGTCTTTGGGTGGATGGGAGGGCAAAGAAATGGTGGAAACTAATGCAACAGTGATACTAGATACGTTGAAAATAAACTATACAACTTATGAGATGGGAGGGAAAAACAGTGAGGGAAAGAGTGATATTGTTCAAAAAGAAATGTACTCTAAGATGTAACTACAACCCACACCTTTACAATAAATGGGGGGAAAATGACATATAAATATTTTTTCCAAAATTAAAAAAAAACAACAAAAAACAAATCAAACTACTTCATTCCCATTCCTACTAATTGGAACTTGGGATACTGTAATGAAGTCTTAGTGGTGGGAAAAAAAACTCAAGTATTTTGAGTTTTAGTGCTTATTTAATCCTCTTTAAAGGTTATGGACATGGTCTTGGAGATATAAACATAATTACATAGACATAAAAAATCCATGATGGGCTTTATCCTCTATAGATATGTTTTATTACATATATTAATTTGTACCTATGACATACAAACCCTCAGCTTAATTTTAATTATATTCTAAAATCTATGTGCCTGTGATTGTATATGGATTTCCTTCTTGAATACTTGTTTGTTAAACATGACATTTGAAATATGATGTAGACATCAACGTTAATAAATTCTCTCTAAAAAAATGTGAGGACTCAGCTTAGCTCTGTAGCTTGTACCTGTAATTCTATTTGATGCGTAGACTTGGAGAGATGGTGGTTGAAGGCCAGCCTCTGGGCAAAGGAAGTATGAGACTGAATCTCAACAGAAAAAGGCTGGTATGGTAGCATGTACTTGACCTCCCAGTTACTATAAGAAACATATAGGTGAATCGTTGTCCAGGCCAGCAAGGCAAAAAGCAAGCCCCTATGTCAAAAATAACCAGAAGAAAAAAAGGCTAGAAGCCAGGCAAGGTGGCTCATGCCTGTAATTCTAGCTAGTCAGGAGGCTGAGATCTGAGGATCTCTGTTCAAAGCCAGCCTGGGCACTACAAAACCATGAGATTCTTATCTCCAATTAATCATTAGAAAAATGGGAAGTGGAGCTCTGGCTCAAGGGTAGGGCAGCAGCCTTGAGCTGAAGAGCTCAGGGACAGTGCACAGGCCCAGAGTTCAAGCCCCATGACCCCCGGCCCCCAAAAAAAGAAAGAGAAAGAAAAGAGAGCTAGGTGTGTAGCTTAAGCAAAAGAGTACCTGTCTAGCAAGCTCAAAATCCAGAGTTCAAACCTTAATAATATGTATATACATGTGCATACACACTCAACACATATATGTACATGTACACATATATACATACAAACAGTAATGTGTACATACACATACACAAATGCCGGGGCCTACCGGCAGCAAATTGGGGTTCCTGAAATAGGGGGCAGGGACTGGAAAAAATAGGAGACAAACACATCGGGTCCGGGAGGTCTGCAGCCCAGGTAAAAACTGCCCCCCTCGTTTATTCAACTCCAGGCTCCTCTCCCTTCTTGAAGCCCAGGGAACTTCCCGGTGTTACATTCATATGGTAAATCTCAGGTCATTTAAACAGAATAAGGCCAGAGAACAATAAGACAATAAAGCCATTGTCTGATGCAAATCAAGGTACAGTTTGATTCCACTCTGGCTCCCAACACACAAAGACCTTTCATTTAAATACATGGAATGTATCTACAGATTTTGTAAAGTCCATTACATATTAGCATCTATTAACGTTACTTCCAGGATCACAACAAGTTAGCATTAAAGTGGTCCTGTTTTATAATTTTGCATATTTCTGGTTTAATAGAAGAAAGGCAGGAATCCAGGTGCCAGTGGCTCAGCCTGTAATCCTAGCTACTCAGGAGGCTGAGATTTAGGGTTTGCGGCAGTAAAATCCTTGAGTCTGTGAAACTCTCTTATCTCCACTAAATTATCAAAAAATCCAGAAGTGAAAGCTGTGCTTCAACCAGTAGAACGTTAGCCTTGAGCAAAAGCAGCTCAGCCGGGACAATACCAAAATCCTGAGTCCAAGCCTCAGATCAGGCACCAAAAACACGCAAACAAGACACCCAGGGTTGGGATTGGACTCAAGCAGTAGAGTGCAAGCATAAGGACTTGTGTTCAAATCCCAGTACTGCCAAAACAAAAAACAGCAAGCTTTCCACACGCTCTACCCTTCTTCTACTATCATACACTCTGAAACACATGAAGCATTGCTTTACACAAGTCTGCCATTAAAAAAAAGTGAGGAGTATTTTAAACAATCTCTTCACACAATAGTGGTTATTCTTTGGTATTACACCTAATAAACAAGTACCAATTGGATTCTGAAGCCACATCAATGAACTTTTCATGTTTTTACCTTAAAACCCACTGGTCTGTCAAATTTTTTAGCATTCTCTTACCCATATGCCAATGGGTCATTTAGAAAAGTGGCTCATTGGGTGAAGCAATCCACATAGAAGTAAATGTGTTAATGTGCTGAGGAATTCCTCACAACTGCTTCATGACTGGAAGCCAGCAAACGCACAATGGCAGATACAAGCTTCCCCGAGTTCAAATTTTATCTATGGCAAGAAATAATCACTTTTGCTGTGACTCACACTCACTGGAAAAAGCTAGCTGCTACACAAGCCTGAGAGCTGCCTCATGTGTCCTCTCTTAGATGGACTTGCCAATTCCCTTCAGGGAAGCTGAACGAGGCACATTTAAGGGTCAAAACTTAATCATATCAGCACTGTCCCAGGCTCCTCAAGGCCACAGGCCACTGTTAAGGCAAGCACTTGGTGCATCCAGCACACAGTGGGAGCACAGGGTTCTTGTTGTGCACATAGGTGCATGTCACTTGGACAATTACTGTAGAATACTCCCCTGAGAACACAACAGAGAACTCTGGATATATGTTGTTATTTCTACTTTAAGAATACACTGGGTATGTGCATGCAGAGACTTAAAGGAAGTGCTCTGCAACACTAACTGAATGCCTTCAGATTCCCCAGCTCACAGTGGAGTTATTACAGAAGTAAAACACAACCTCCAAAATGGTAAATATTAGTCTTTTTTTTTTTTTTTTTTTGCCAGTCCTGGGCTTGAGCTCAGGGCCTGAGCACTGTCCTTGGACTTTCTCAAGGCTAGAGCTCTACCACTTGAGCCTCAGCACCACTTCCGGCTTTTTTCTATGTATGTGGTACCAAGGAATCGAACCCGGGTCTTCATGCATGCTAGGCAAGCACTTTAACCACTAGGCCAAACTCCCAGCCCAAATATTAGTCATATTAATTACTCATCATTACAGTACATATCAATGAAGTATTAAAAATATTTTAAATGTGGGTGCCTGTAATCCTAGCTCATTCAGAGGGATGAGATTGGAGGATCACAGCTCAAAGCCACCCTGGCAAGAGATCTATGAGATTCTCATCTCCAGTTAACCACTAAAAAGCCAAGAGTGCTAGTTTTAAGAAAAATAGTCAGGACAGAGTCTAGGCCGAGCTCAAGCCCTAGGACCAGAGTGCACATACAATATAGTTTAAATATCAGAGGGGCATGCATGACTTTACACACACGCACACATATAAATATCAGCGGTGCACAACATTACAAGAACACCTTACTACTCTAATTCTGTAGAGGTAAATAATAGAAACATGTGGATTTAAGCCGATCAATCTCTGAGGCACCTTGAAATGTAACAGCCATAATAAAGTCCCTATACCCATGCCATGACGACCCCAGGAAAACAACAAAGACTGACAACCAAATAGATAACAGTGCCTGTTTGCCCCACCTGGGGACAAAGCATCATATTCTTCAAATTTGATTCCCATGAAACAGTGCTTAAAACAACTTAAAACATTGAGGCAATTCTAACCTGCTAGTCAGACATTACTCTCAATACATTTTGACCTCTGACTCATTAAAGGGCTTCTGTCTCAATGACATTTTGTTATATGGATAAAGGCAACAGAGAAGATGCTCAAGTTCTTTGTGAAAAATAAGATTACTCACATACACACAAAAAAATGCAACTGTTGTTTAAATGTAGCAGCTAGCCAATTAGAATATGCCTAGAAAATTCAAACACTATCCGAAAAAGAGAAAGTTCCAGTCTGACCCCCAGAAATAGCTGCTAGCACTCAACTCTGCTCCCCGGGGTGCTATGCTCAGGGTTCCTGGCATGGGACCCCAAAGCAGCAAAAATGATGCTTATCCATCACACTGAGGACGGGGTATCTACGCAGATGCCATCCGACTCAATAATACCAACGCTGTCAAAAAGGACCCTTCCATTTCAGGATACTCCTGCACAAAACCTGTGGTTCCCGTAGCTACAGGAATTTGGAACTTATCTCTGACCTACTTGCCACTATGACTTGATGCCCACTTTTGTCTGTGTCTCCATGCTCTAAGTGCACCTGCACTGGTTATGTGTTTATTAACTCAGCCACCCTATCCCTTTCTGTTCTTAGTTCCTATCTAAAGGAACTCGAGGACTCCACAGCTACTTTTGCCTTTGACCAAATAGAAGTGTTGCTGGACCCAGTGAGAGGGTATGTATGTGTATCTTCATAAACAGAATATACTTTCCCAGATATTTAGGACCAATTACTTTTCAACTCTTTTTCTTAACAGCAAGAGTATTTTTTTTTTTTGCCAGTCCTGGGCTTGGGCTCAGGGCCTGAGCATTGTCCTTGGACTTTCTCAAGGCTAGAGCTCTACCACTTGAGCCTCAGCACCACTTCTGGCCTTTTTCTATGTATGTGGTACCGAGGAATCGAACCGGGCCTTCGTGCATGCTACACAAGCACTCTAACCACTAGGCCAAACTCCTGGCCCCACAGCAAGAGTATTTTTTGCTATTGAGAGTAGCTATCAAAACGTGGCTGGGCTCTCAGATTAAAGCTACCACCACAATACTAATAAAGCATTATGTATCCTTTTCACTGCGATTCTCAGGCATATATATATAGTTTTCCAGAAGATAAATTACAGTGACAGCATTACTTCAATTGGAGATAGATGTGAGAAACAAACAGTGGTCAGTTAAGCCTGAGATTTGCAAAATAACACTAAAAGTCAGCTTTCTTGTTAAATGGCTCCGGACTTGGAAAATCTTTTCTTTCTTTTTAATATGGATTGCTCCATGAATTTGTGTGTCATCCTTGAACAGGGGCATGCTAATCTTCTCTGTGTTGTTCCAATTTTGGTGTATGTGCTGCTGAAGCAAGCCTTAAAAAAAAAAAAAAAGTAAATAAATGTGGGGCCGGGAATTTGGCCTAGTGGTTAAAGTGTGTGCCTAGCATGCATGAAGACCTGGGTTCGATTCCTCGGTACCACATACGTAGAAAAAAGCTGGAAGTGGTGCTGAGGCTCAAGTGGTAGAGCTCTAGCCTTGAGAAAGTCCAAGGACAGTGCTCAGGCCCTGAGCTCAAGCCCAGGACTGGCAAAAAAAAAAAAAAAAGTTAAATATGGTACCAGAAAATAAAGATTAAATACACGGAAGTTCTGTGAGGAGGGGAGGGGCTACGGATGAAGGAGACAACCATGGTCCAGATGCACTCACTGTACATATAAAACCCCTTTGAATAATTATTTGAAGATAATAAAAAATGAGGAAAAGGAAAAATAATATTTGGGGTGGAGGGAACAAGGCACAGAGATCCTAGGTGTGACTCAAAGGACTGACCCTGGATTTACTGTTCCACCCAGTGGACTTCAAGGACAGTGGCTAGGATTGCTGCAGCACTCTATCCCCTCCCTCCAATCCTTTCTCATTCTGTTTCCAGAGATTACTCAGAGAAGGCTTGGATGGCTGCTATCTAAATTTAGAATAAGGCTTCTCTTAAAAGCATTTACTGTAGCTTACACCTGTAATCCTAGCTACTCAGGAGGCTGAGATCTGAGGATCAAGGTTAAAAGCCACAGCCCAGGCACTAACGAACTGAGACGCTTATCTCCAATTAATGACTAGAAAATGGGAAGTGGGGCTGTGGCTCAAGGGGTAGGGTGATAGCCTTGACTTGAAGAGCTCAGGGACAGCGTCTAGGACCATAGTTCAGGACTCCCCCCCCCCCTTCCAAAAAAAAGCATTTTCTCTGTGAGAAGGAGCTATAGTTACGAGGTGTCAGGATGTCTGGCCACAGCCTGAAGTCTGGCGTTCATGACCTGGGCATTGTCCCTGAGCTCCCTCACTCAAGGCTAGTGTTCTAGCCCTAGAGTCATAGTTCCACTTGCAGCTTTCTGCAGGTTACCTGGCTCTCCTTTCTGGGCAAGGCTTCAAACTCTGATCCTCAGATCTCAGCCTCACCCCTGTAGGTCAGCCTAAGAAGGGGTCTTGGAAACTCAAGTCAGGAATTAACTTTGCACTTCACCTGGAGTCATCTTTCCCTTCCCTGAGATTGGTCTGCTGTCACCTACGAATGGGTATGGGAGCAGTGGAGACCACCCAAGGAGTGGGTGGCTTTCACTAAAGAGTTCTGACTCATGCAGATTTCCTGTATCAACGTTTGCAAAGCTATGCACAGCTGATTCCACCTTCAAGCTTTCTGTGGAAGTAAGGACCCAGTAACTTACTCATCAGTGGCACATGTGTGTGTGTGTGTGGGGGATAACACAAGTGATAAGACAGGACATGTCACTACTAAGGATATATTTGTAAAATAGAAAGACACTATTATTTTAAAGTTACAATCTAACAAATCCAAAGTCCCTGTCTAGGAGCCCAGTTCACCTTCACTGGGATAAGGGCTGAGAGAGATTCTGGGAGACATTTCTCTTGGCACAGACTCAGTATTCCAAGATCTACTCTCAGCAGCTGCACTCCCTCCCTACTCCCTTTCAACCACAGCCATTTAGACTGGGTAGGGCAGGGCAACTCCCTGGTGAAACAGACTCCAGGGACAGGTCAGGGTCTAAAGCTTTTGATACTGAGGACAAGCAGTCCTAGTGAATGAGGCTGCAATTGCAAATACAAATTACCAATGGTGAAAGAAGCATGACAGTGCCAACATGGAAAACTAAAAGGTTTTCCAAAGCACTCTTTGGTCAAGTGCCAAATCAGCACCAAACTCAGTAAGTATGCAACAAGTCAACATCACTCACCCAAGTGACAGCATCCATGTAGCAGAGCTTGGAGAATCAGGCCTTCTGAAATGAGTCCCTCTCCCTTTCCCTATTCCCAACCAGGGCTTGAACTCAGGGCCTACCTGCTGTTCCTCAGATTGTTTTGCTCGAGGCTAGCAGCACTTCTATCAGATGCAGACCCACTTCCAGCTTTTTGGTGGCTAACTGGAGATTAAGAATCTCATACATTTTTCTGCCTGGGCTGGCTCTGAACTGCAAAACTCAGATCTCAACCTCCAGATTAGCTAGGATTGTAGACATGAACCACCACCACTATCTGGCTTACTTTAACAAGCGACTTTAACAAGTATTTACCACCATTTGCTTAAATGTTAGTTACAGGTGACAGTGTCAACCCTGTCTTATGGAGATTGTAGGACTGCTTCCTTTACACTTATTTATGAGAGTACACAAAACCAAATTTTTTGTTCTTAAAGGTGACAAAATGGACACAAACTAATATTCATCATCAGAAGACTACCTTGAAAATCAAGAAAACACCCATGTAAGGAAGACGTTATTTAGACAAAGGATGGTGGCCAGCTGTTCATGGCTCACGCCTGTGATGCTAGCTAGTACTCAGGAGAGAGATCTGAGGACAGCAGTTTGAAGCCAGCCTAGGCAGAAGAGGCCCTGTGAGACTCTTATCTTCAATAAACTACTCAAAGAAGCCAGTATTACTGTGGCTCGAATGCACTGGCCTTGACCACAAAGAGGCCCAAGTCCTACTGAGTTTAAGCCCCAGAACCGGCAAAAGAAAAAGAAAAAAGGATGATGAGTCCCAACAGTCAGTGTCATGCTTGGAATTCCACCACAGAGTGCAAACAGTGGTGACAGGAAGCCCATAGCAAAACACCTCTCCCCTGGCACATCCGTATCCATGCACACAGCAGGGATCCCTTCTGGTGTTTTTAAGTTTCTACATGCTATTTACACTTTACAACCCAAATACACCAATCATATTTATTGCATCAACAATTAATTCACCTTTTTGGGGCCAGGAGTGTGGCCTAGTGGTAGAGTGCTTGCCTAGCATGAACCAAGACCAGGGTTCCATTCCTCCGTACTACATACATAGAAAAAGCCAGAAGTGGTGGTGTGACTCAAATGGTAGAGCTCTAGCCTTAAGAAAGCCCAAGGACTCAGGCTGCGAGTTTGACCTAGTGGTAGAGTGTTTGCCTTGCATGCACGAAGACCCAGGTTCGATTCCTCGATACCACATACATTTAAAAAAAAAAAAAGGCTGGAAGTGGTGCTGAGGCTCAAGTGGTAGAGCTCTAGCCTTGAGAAAGTCCAAGGACAGTGCTCAGGCCCTGAGCTCAAGCCCAGGACTGGCCAAAAAAAAAAAAAAAAAAAAAAAAAAAGCCCAAGGACAAAGCTAGGCATGATGGCTCCTGTAATCCTAGCTACTCAGGAGGCTGAGATCTGAGGATCAAAGTTCAAAGCCAGTCCCGGCACACAAGGATCTGAGACTCTCATCTTCAATTAACCTCTAGAAAAGGTAAGTGAGGCTTAACTCAAGAATAAAGTGGTAGCCTTGGGCAGAAGAGGTCGGGGACAACACCCAGTCCCAGGGGTAGGGTGGTACCTTTGAGCTCAAGGACAGTGCCCAGGCTGAGTTCAAGCCTCATGACCCACAAAAAAAAAAAAAAAAAGAAAAAGAAAAGAAAATCCCAAGGACAGTGCTCAAGCCCTGAGTTCAAGTGATGACTGGCAAAAAAATTAATTCACCTTTTTATAAAAATAAATGAAATACCAACATATGAAAAACCAAAACCCAGAACCTAATTTGGCACCAAAAAAGCAGAAATAATCTGCCTCACTTACACAAAGGTTAATCACAATAAACTGCACGGACACAGCCATAAAATTATTTTTAAAAAAGAGTACAACTAACTATCCATTCAACTTCCCCTATTTCCCTCACTACTCACCAATAAAAAGTGTGGGGGGGGGGGCTGGAGGAACATGGCCTTTCTCACAGACAAGTCTGTGTACTTACACAAAATGAACTCAATTCAGACTTTGTGCTTTGACCTCCTTCCCAATGAGCACGCAGCCACTGACTTGTAATCACACAGCCCTTGCCACTCGGTTCACAGTCGCTCAACTCTCGTCATGAAGGCGTCCCGCCATTCACATATAAAATTCCAGAGGGGGACTCCACGCGGGGGAAGCTTCTCGCGGACTCACTCGTGCAGGCACCCGAAGGCCTCCGGAGGCCAGCGGCCAAGCACACCCTGCTCACCAGCACCGAGGCGTTCCTGGGCTGCCCAGCCCGGACCAGACCCTCCAGCTCCCGGCAGGAGGAACCAGGCCCCAACAATGGCAGCAGCCCTCCGCCGGCCATTGTGACGCCCCCCGCCGCGGGTGGGGTCCGGCTCGGCAGCCAATGACGGCACTGCACCCTTGACTGGCGCGTTCTCCTCCGAACGCCGCGGGCCTGGCCACCTTCCGGCGGCCACCGCATTCCCAAGCCGGGGGAGGAGTGGGGAGCGGCGACCCGGCCGTCCCCAGCCGCACGCGGCCCCGCCGGGGGCGGCCTCGCCGGGGACGGCCGCGGGCCGCCGCCGCCGCCCGCACGGGGCCCCACCGAGCCACCCGTGACTCAGCGGAAACCAGGCCGCCGAGCCGAGCCCGGGCCGACCCCCGGCCGGGAGAGCCGCGGCGCCCCGCCCGCGAAGCCAAGCCGCGGCCCGCGAGCCCGCAGTCCCAGGCCGCGCCCGGCGGCCCGCGGCCGCCATCTTCCCGGCGGGAGGGAGCGGCTCCGCGCGGCGCGGCTCCCGACCGCCGGGCTTGGCATCCGCTCCGCCCGCGTCCCAGGCGGCCCGCTCGGCGCCCGCTTCCCCACCGAGCCCGAACACTCACCGTGGCCGCCGGGGCCCACAGCTACTTCCAACGCCGCCGCGGGGCTGGAGCGGGGCGGCGCGCGACCGGCGGCGGCCACCGAGACGGCGAGGCTAGAGCGGCGCCCGGCGCCGAGGGAGGTCGACCACCGAGACGCCGCCGGGCTAGAGCGGCCCGCGCCGCGCCGGCCCCGCCCCCCGCCGGCCCCGCGCGCATGCGCCCCCCCGCCCCCGGCCTCGCCAGCCCGGGCCGAGGGCGATGCGCTTGACCCTGGTCCAAGGCGCCGTAGACAGTGGTGGACAGGGGGCAGAGGGGCCTGGCCGTCCCGCCGCGGCCAGCAGAGTGGAAAAGAACCAACAGGCCAGAGCCGAGCTCCACGGGCCAGGGCTGTGGACTGGCGGCGCGGGCCGCGGGCCTTCCCGCGGCGGGCGGGCGGGCGGGCAGGGTGAGAGGCGGGGTCTGAGGAGGGGGCCGCGGGCAGGCCTCGGGCCTTCTCACGGTTGCGGGCCCTTCAGCCGGCTAGCTTCCCCGACAAGCTGTTGTTCAGGAGAACGCTTCCTGTTCCCGAGGCCATGGGCAGGGCGGAGGAGCGCACCCCCAGCAGTGCGATCGGGTGGGGAGGGAACGCGGCCTGCGCGGGGAGCCATCCAGGTGGACCTCCATCCTCAATCCTCCTCCTAGTCTCCTTACATCAAACTAAAGCCAGACAGAGCAAGTACTTCCTGAAAGGTGAGCTGTTTTGTTTTGCCAGTCCTGGGCTTGAGCTCAGGGCCTGAGCACTGCCCTTGGACTTTCTCAAGGCTAGAGCTCTGCCACGTGAGCCTCAGCACCACTTCTGGCTTTTTTCTATGTATGTGGTGTCGAGGAATCAAACCCGGGTCTTCGTGCATGCTAGGCAAGCTCTCTATCACTAGGCCAAACTCCCGGCCCACTGAAAGGCGACTTCTTAAATGTTAACTCTGGGCTGCAGTTTCAGGCTGGGTATTCTAAAGAAGCACTGACAGAAACAGGGGAAGAGGAACTACAAACTCAGAGTCTTGGGAACCAGGAAGGGAGCAGAGGCCTTATGGTCACTCTCACATCCTCTTCATTGGGCTCCCAAGTCGAATTGGACTCCGTTCCACAGGCCACCTGCAGGGCCATAGTCCATGTGTGAGCACTCATCCCTGGTTATTTGCTGTCATTCCCCATAGGGAAAAACAGCAGAATTTAGTTTGGTTATTATTAAATTAAACTCTGTTAGCCAAGGAGTAACACCTCCAGAAAACTTAATTTAAAAGTAAAGGGCTAATATAAACAGCAAAGGTCAGAAGTGGTGCTGTGGCTCCAGTGGTAGAGCTCCAGCGCTGAGTAAAAAGAAGCTGAGGAATAGAGCTCCAGGATCCTCCCCCCAAAAGTAAAGGGCTAGTAGTAGAGTACTTGCCTAGCATGCATGAAGCCCTGGATTCCATTCTTCAGTACCACATAAAAAGGAAAGTCCAGAAGTGGTGCTGTGGCTCAAGTGATAAGAATGCTAGCCTTTAGCAAAAGAATCTCAAGGACAGTATCCAGGCCCTGAGTATAAGCCCCAGGTCTGGGGGAAAAAAAGCTGGGCGGGGTTGGCTCAGGCCTATAATCCTAGTTACTGAGGAGGCTACCCTAAAGGCCCAGAGACTCTTATGTCCAATTAACCACTCAGAAAATAGCAGAAAAGTGGCTCTGTGGCTCAGTGGTAGAGCACTAGCCTTAAGCACAAAGAGGTTCAAGGACAGAGCCCAGGCCCTGGGTTCAAGCTTCAGGACACACCTATAATCCTAGCTACTCTGCAGGCTGAGATCTGAGGATCAAGGTTCAAAGCCAGTCTGGACAAAGCCATAAAACTCTTATCTTTAACCTGTAGAAAACAGGGTAGGGTGATAGCCTTGAGCAGAAGAGCTCAGGGGCAGCACCCAGGCCAAGTTCAAACCCCATGACCCGCCCCCCCCCCCCAAAAAAAAGTAAAACCCAGAAGACAAAATAATTTGGTCTTAACTTTCTTTGGGCGCCATTCACTTACAGCAACCCAAGAGAATGTGCATTAGGGGCTGGCCAGTAGGGCAGAAGCTTAGTAGACCAAAACAGTTTTTGCTGTGCTGCTACCTCACCCCACCCAGAGCCAGAGACATTCCAAAGCACAGGGAGACAAGAGTCCCACTGACTATCTTGCCTTGATCCTCAGATCTCAGCCTCCAGAGTAGCTAGAATGCTCCCTAATCCTTTTTAAGATGGCTGGGTATAGTGGCCCTCACAGGCAGACAATGAAGGATATGAAATTCCAGGCTACACAGGAATAATCTTTTTTTCTTTTCTTTTTTTGGCCAGTCCTGGGGCTTGAACCAAGGACAATGCCTGAACATTGTCCTTGGACTTTCTCAAGGCTAGAGCTCTACCACTTGAGCCACAGTACCACTTCTGGTTTTTTCTGTGTATGTGGTACGGAGGAATCGAACCCAGGGCTTCGTGCATGCTAGGCAAGCACTCTACCACTAGGCCAAACTCTTGGCCCCCTCTGGTTTTAGGGGAGGGGGGAAGAAGCCCATGTATCTAGCATAGCCTGTGTGACCACTATTGTTCCTGGATTGAGCCCAGCAAAATGCCTGATCCCAAATGAAAATACTGAAGCAGAAGCAGCCAGCAATGACCAAAAAGGGACTCAGGCTGCCAGCTTTCTAGGAACTCATTTGAGACCATGGACTTGCTACACGAGGACTACTGAGGAAAAAAAAGTAGGGGAAGGCAGGAGGGGACCCAGAAGTGGGGACATGCAGAGGAGGAATAGATCCCAGCAGAGGCCCTAGGCCTCTTAAGCCCTTCTACTTGGGCCTTCCAGTTGCAGGAACCCAGCAAAATGGTTCAAAACCTGGGGACAGCAATAGCAGCACCAGTGCTCAGAGGACTTGCCCCACACTCCTTGCAGCTGACCCCTGCAGAAAGCTTATGCAGCCAGACCCTTGTCCAGAGCAGGTAATGCTCCTTCCTCTTTCCAGGGTTCAACAGCTCCAGGCCTTGGTACTCAAGAGCCATGGTTTTTTGTTTTTTTTGGTGTGTGTGGGAGTCTGTTGTAGGGCTTGAACTCTGGGCCTGGGCACTGTCCTTGAACTATTCAGCCCAAGGCTACTGCCCTATCCCTGAGCCTGGGCATTGTCCCTGAGCTATTCAGCTCAAGGGTCCTACCCCTACCCCTGGAGCCACACCACCACTTCTGGTTTTCTAGTGGTTAACTGGAGATAAGAATCTCTCAGACTTGAGTGCCCTGACTGGCTTTGAACCACCATCCTCAGATCTCAACCTTCTGAGTAGCATAAGTCACGGTGCCTGGCTAAGACCCATAATTTTAATACTAGTGAAATGAAACAGAAGCATAACAGATTAATTGCAAGACACACCCATCATTCACCAGGAACAGACTACAGATTCTCCAGAGCAGTGAAGTCACCCTTTCATACAGAGGGAGACTGGGTCCAGAATCTGTACCCAGGGTCCTCAAATCTGAAGAGGTTCAAGTCCTATATGTAAAGTGGCTGACTTATTTACACAGAACTTATGTACAGCATCTAGAGATGTCATCTACATATTTGTCCCTACCCTACCTAACAATGTAAATACTAGATAAATAGACATTATATCGTTTAGGGAACAATGAAAAAAAAAGGTCTGTGTTCAGTACCGTTCAGCACCAATTCAGTTTTTCTGAGGGAGGCAGGGAGGACAGCCCAGGCTAGCACTGACTCAAGCTCCCTGCTTCAGCCTCGGGAGGCACACACTTGGCTCTCTGAATACTTCAGTCCTCAGCTACTCTACAGCTGTCGAACACATTCTACTGAAAACTTACATGATGTAAGATGGGCACATGCTAAGCATGTAGCTGTAAGACCAGCTACCTTTTTTTTTTTTTTTTTTTTGCCAGTCGTGGGCTTGAGCTCAGGGCCTGAGCACTGTCCTTGGATTTTCTCAAGGTTAGAGCTCTTCCACTTGAGCCTCAGCACCATTTCTGGCTGTTTTCTATGTATGTGGTACCGAGGAATCGAACCCGGGTCTTCGTGCATGCTAGGCAAGCACTCCACCACTAGGCCGAACTCCCGGCCCCCAGCTAGCTATTTAACAGTCAATTATCTATTCACCCACCCACCTAACTACCTACCTACCTACCTACCTACCTACCTACCTACCTACCTACGGCCTGGCAAATGTTAAGCAAGTACTCTACCACTCACTGAACTATTTCCCAGCCCAAACAGTTAACTTCAGACAAATATACTTGCACAGAACAATCCACTTTAAATCAAGTTACTATTCTCCCCAAGGCAAAACAGAGTAAAGCACTACTTTCTGGTTCCTGTTTAAAGAACACAGAAGATGAAACATTGTATCCTAATAGCACCATCAGAAGAGGCAGCTTTAAGAAACTACCCACTGAGTTGTTTTGAAACCAACCATCACTAGAGCAGTGTGCACTGGGAGGGATAAATTAAGGGTGTGGAAAGCTGAAAAAGAGCAAAAAAATAAAGCAATTCATTAAAAAAAAAACTTAGAACTCCAACTTAAACTGTGCTTCAACCCCAAAGAACTGCAGAAAGTCAGCTGTGATGTGTAATGGCCATATATGTTTGGGTAACAACTGAAGCAATTCCTTTAGGTAAAAAGAATACACAACATGAGGGCTGGGAGTTTGGCCTAGTGGTAGAGGGTTTGCTTAGCATGCAGGAAGACCCGAGTTCGATTCCTTGGTACCACATACCTAGAAAAAAGCCAGAAATGGTGCTGTAGGCTCAAGTGGTAGAGGTCTAGCTCTACCACTTTTTTTTTTTTTAAAAAAAAGACATGAATAGGAAATAATATGGGAGGAAAAACCACTCCCATTAATAGCATATGAATAATTCACAGCTGGGTGCAGTGGCTCACATGGACTCTTGTCTCCAGTTAATCACCAGAAAACTAGAAGTGGTGCTATGGTTCAAGGGGTAGGGTGATAGTCTTAGCCTTGAGCTGAAGAGCTCAGGACAGTGCCCAGGCTGAATTCAAGTCAATCGACGAACCCCCCCACCCCCAAAAAAAAATATACACTACTATGCCATCACTAACTTGTTTTATCTAGAAAACCAAGATTGGTCTTTGATCTCTTTAGCATTAGTAGGTTATTCAAGACTTACAGGAGAGAGAGTAGACACACTGCAAGGGTTGATGAATGGGCAGACCTGAGATTTACAACAGAACCTACAAAGCAAAAAGGAACTGTATATATATGGGGCTGGGAGTTTTGCCCCAGGACTGGCAAAAAAAAAAAAGTGAAACTGAATCCAGATACGTTATCCTCAGTTCTACCATTTTTCCAGAGATCCTTAGAATATGTAAAAATTTTTTCCTATTTCCTTATAATACCTTTTTTTTAACTATACAAGAGCAAACATATTAATACATTCTCTACCTCTGAGAATGTTTCATGCTACTATAAAATGTCTTTTTCTTGAATTCAGTGGAAAGTAAATAAGAAGAAAGCAAGGCATAAAAAGCAATTTCTTATGAATGAATTTACCTCTTTCCCCCCCGCCCAGTCCTGGGCTTGAGCTCAGAGCCTGAGCACTATCGTTGGACTTTCTCAAGGCTAGAACTCTAACTCTTGAGCCTCAGCACCACTTCTGGCTTTTTTTCTATGTATGTGGGGTACCAAGGAATCGAACCTAGTGCATGCTAGGCAAGCATTCTACCACTAGGCCAAACTCCCGGGCCTACCTCCTGTTTTTAAAGGAACATATAAGAATAGCAGCAAAAAAAAGTAAAGCCTTTCATAGATTTTTGACAGGCAATTTAAGAGTAAGGTGGGTTGGGAGCATAGTCTAGTGGTAGAGTGATCCTCTAGCACCCACAAAGTCTTGGGTTCAATTCCTTGATACCACATAAACAGAAAAAGCTGGAAATGGTGCTGTGGCTCCAGTGACAGAACGCTAGCCCTGAGCAAAAAGTGTCCAAGGACAATGCCAGGGCCTGCATTTAAAAAAAATAAGGCACTCCACATGTAGAAAACTGAAACTAGATCACTATCCCTTGTCCTGTACTTAAACCATTTCAAACCTGTATTTCTTCATGTAACTGTTCAAACTGTCAAACCATTATGGAGAAAAAAACTGGAAGATGCATAGGCAACAATATCCTGAATAAGACTCTAGCCTCAGCAAGTAGGCGCAGGACTGACAAATGGGACTGCATGAAACTAAAAAGCATGCACACAGCAAAGAAAACAGTGGCATCAAGATTCTGTCAACAAAATGTAAGAAAAATGTTGTCAGCTAAAAGGCATTAATAACCAGAGTAAGTGTATAATGTCATATCAAGCACACGAATTTTGTGTTTAGACTTAGCCGGTCCCCAGAATATCTATGTATATGCTGTACTAAAAGGGGGGGAGGGGCAGGAGGGTAGCCCAGGGCTAGAGTGCTTGCATGCAGGTAGCCCTGGATTCGATTTGTTGGTACTACATACAAAGGAAAAGCTAGAAGTGGTGCTGTGGCTCAAATGTTAGAGAAAGCTCAAGGGCTGTGCCCAAGCCCTGAGTTCAAGTCCTAGAACTGGCCAAAAAAAAAAAATTTTAAATAGGTCTGGTTCCAAGTATTTTGAATAAGGGATAAATCAACCTGCACTATTAATTCCTGTTCTAGTCTAGCTCAAAAACAAGATGGTGGGGCCGGGAACATGGCCTAGTGGTAGAATACTTGCCTAGCATGCACAAAGCCATGGGTTCAATTCCTCAGTAGTACATACACAGAAAAAGAAGTCGCTGGATGAGGTGACTCATACCGGAAATCCTAGCTATTCAGTAGGCTGACACCTGAGGTTCACAGTTCAAAGCTAGCCCAGGCACTAAAGTTCATGAGATGGCTGGGCTGGCCATACACAGAAAAAAAGCCAGGAGGGTGCTGTGACTCAAATGGTAGAGTCCCAGCCTTGAGAAAAGAGGGCGGGGGGGGGGGGAGGAAGGGGAAGCCTAAGGATGGTGCCCAGGCCCTGAATTCAAGCCCCAGGACTGGCAAAAAATAAAAATAAAAAAATAAAGTCCATGAGACTCATCTCCAATTAACCACTAGAAAACTGGAAGTGGTTCTGTGGCTGAAGGGGTAGGGTGAAGAGCTCGGGAACAGCACCCAGACCCAGACTTCAAGACCCACAACAACAAAGAGAGAGAGAGAGAGAGAGAGAGAGAGAGAGAAAGAGAGAGAGAGAGAGAGAGAGAGAGAGAGAGAGAGGGAGAGGGAGGGGGGGAGGGAGAGGGGGAGAGAGAGAGAGATGGAGAGAGAGAGAGATGGAGGAAGCAGGTGGCTCACGCTTTTAATCCTAGCTACTCAGGACAGGAGATTTGTAGATCAAGGTTTGAAGGGAAGGAGGGGAGAATAAGCTCTGAAAGTATAAATTCGGGGTGGGGGGAGGTATAGCTTAATAGACAAGTGCCTACCTAGGGAATATAAACCCAAGTTTGGGAAGAAGAGTGGGATCAATGTGAGAGTTGAGGGTTTTGTCACCCCCACCCGTTTCATGTTTGTTTAATGTTATACAAGTAGTACATCAGAAATAACTTTTTTTTAAAGGACAACCCAGCACTGGTGGCTCACACTTGTAACCCTACTTACTCAGAGGCTGAGCTGTGAGGATCACAGTTCAAAGTCAGCCCAGACAGGAAAGTCTGTGAGCCTCTTATTGCCAATTAACGACTAGGAAGCTAGAAGTGGTGCTATGTCTCAAAGTGGTAGAGTGCTGGCCTTGAGCAAAAGAGCTCAGGGATAGAGCCCAGGCCCTAAGTTAAAGCCCTACAACTGACCAAAAAGTAAGTCTCTACCTAGTACTTTCCATGCTTCTTCACTCCCAGACACTTGATTACTACAGCTGTACTGATACAAAAAAAAATTTTTAATCCCTAAGATGCATACAAATATAGCCATATCCACGCTTATATGCATGGATAAATATCCATATTTATACACTTTTAAAATCTTTAAATAAAAAAGTGAACTTCCAAGTCCATAAGCAATGTACCATGAACTCCTGACCAGCTACTTCTGGAGAAACAACTGAACTCCCCTCAAAGCTGTGCAAAGTGGGTGAACCAAGCAAGTGCTATTGCAAATGGTGTGCTTAGACATCCCACCAGTCTGCAAGTCAGCTTCCTTTTCAATCTGTTTCCAGAAGCAAAATGCTGGATCCAGCTCACATCCCAACTTCAGTGGAAAGTCAAACATAAAAAAAAAGGGGGGAGGGGGACGGGGACAAAAACATGAGAAGGGGTAGTAGTTGGAAAGTCAAACATTAAAAAAAAGGGGGGGTGGAGGGAATGGAAACAAAAACATGAGAAGGGAGGGCTGGGAGCTTGGCCTAGTGGTAGAGTGCTTGCCTAGCATGCACGAAGACTCAGGTTCAATTCCTCGGTACCACATACATAGAAAAAAAGCCAGAAGTGGTGCTGAGGCTCAAGTGGTAGAGCTCTAGCCTTGAGAAAGTCCAAGGACAGTGCTCAGGCCCTGAGCCCAAGCCCAGGACTGGGGAAAAATAAAAATAAAACATGAGAAGGGGTAGTAGTTTGAGGAGTAATGCACCTTCAATCTGGCGAATATAATGTAACCCTTCTATTAATTACAATAAAAATATACTAAGAACAACAACAAAAAGCCAGAAAAGAGAAATACTACCTTTACCCAACAAAAAGAACTTATAACCAGTACTAGGAAGCTCCCCCGCCCCCGCCCCATACAACAATCCGCAGAAAAGGTCTATATGGCTAACTATCCCATAGGGAAGGGAGGCAGCCAGAGGACACAATCTGCAATGAGAGATCCTTTGGGGGGGCCAGGGTCTTGGTTGGAAATGCACAGGAGTTGTCAGAACGCATGCTGCAGTACCAAGTACAGTGGCCCACACCTGTAGTGCCCACTACTAGGGAGATGGAGGCAGAAGGAACTGGAGTTTGAGGCCAGCCTCCAGATCAACAAGATCCTCTCTCAGAGCTACCATCTCAGCCCTCCCACCTCCCTACACTGGGTGCCACCATCTGGCTGGCCAGGATACTAATCTCATCATTGTGGATTGCTCTTTGCTCAATCAACAGGGCTGTCCATTACCTCCCTAAGGGAAGTTCTTGTTTCCACTTCTGCGGCTGCTGGTTTTGGCTCAGGTCCTCAGTATAGTTCACTCATTTACTCCTTGAGCTATTTATGTAATGTTACCAGTTCTAGCCTACACGGGTGAGCTTTACACTTTGTGAAGGGAATCTCCACATCTGATCAGACATCAGTGACATGGACGGAGTGCCGAGGGCCATGCAGGAACAGTTTAGGATACCAAGTGTACACAAGGGAAAGACACTGGGTCTGGATTTATTTTGTGACAGGGAAACCCCAGTTCTGCTGCTCAACAGAGGGAACTACCTTACATAGGGTTCAGATTGTCAATAGTCAGAGACTAGAGTGATCAGGGTATTTTTTTTTCCAGGGTGGGGGGATGGGTGCCAGCACTGGAGCTTGAATTCAGGGCCTGAGTTTTGTCCCTTAGTCTTTTCCCTCAAGGTAAGTACTCTACCACTTAAGTTACAGCTCCATTTCTGGCTTTCTGGTGGTTAATTGAACGTAAGAGTCTCAACTTTCCTGCCTGGGGTGGCTATGAACTGAAACCCTCAAGATCTCAGCCTCCTGAGTAGCTAGGATTATAGGTCTGAACCACTGGGGCTCACTTCTGTGGAAAACCACCAAAATTCCTGATGGTTGGGGTAGACAGCAGGAGGGTGAGATTTTTGTTTTTCCCTCCGCTGGTCTTGGGCTCAGGGCCTGAGCACCGTCCTTGGGTTTTCTCAAGGCTAGAACTCTACCACTTGAGTCATAGCACCACTTCTGGCTTTTTTTTTCTGTGTATGTGGTACCAAGGAATCGAACCCAGGTCTTCGTGCATGCTAGGCAAGCACTATAGGCCAAACTCCAGGCCTGGGGGGTGAGATTTTTAACTCTACTCACTTTAGGTAAACCACCAATTGCCTGAAAGGAATGAAAACAACAAGGAGGGAAGGTTTGGAGCTATCACTCCAGTTGCTGGGGCTTTCAGAGGTGAGCAGGCAGGGCTTCTGGGAGGGAGGGACGCACGGCGCACGCGTCTGGGGAGACACTGCCAATCCACGGGAGATGGTCTCAGGTTAAGCGCCTGGAACACGCTCAGCCGGGGCGACATTCCAGGCAGGGTGATGGAGGCGCCGCAGGGCCACGGCACTGGCTGGCTGCTGGGAACAGGAGCTGCCAACTCATCACCCACAGAAGACGCCGCCGAAGCCTTTCCGTCCCGGACTGTGGGCTTCCCCTGGGCGCCGCCCCTACGACCCACTTTCGAGCACGTCTCATCACAGCGGCGTCTGCATCTTAAACCGGTCCGCCTCGTACCTTCGCACAGGCGGACTGGAGGAAAACGTCTAGTTACTCGTCCTCCTAACCCATCGGCCGCGCCGGGCTCGCGGCGGGCTGCGGCCACCCCGCCCGCCCTCGGAGCGCTTCTTCCCGCCGAGCCCTTGCGCGACTCCGACCCCGGCGGACCTCCACAGGCGGAGACCTGCGCGAAGACGCCCCGCCCCGCCCCCGGCCTGCGCGCCGGCTCCGCCCCGTCCGGGCCCGTCCGGGCGCCCCCGGCAGCTCTGCCTCCTCGGCCGGGCGCGCGGCCCGGAGGCAGCTCCGGACTCCGCTCGGGCCTGGGGGGCGGGCGGCCACGCCCGGCGGCGTCCTCGGGTCTCAGCGAGGAGCCAGCTTCCACCGGCACGAGCGGAGCCGCGAGCCCGCAGGCCGGCCGCCAGCCCGAGGACCGCTCCTCGCCTCAGGCTCCCCGCCTGCCCACGCCGCCCCGCGCCCCCGCCTCCCACCCGTGGCGGGACGGGCGCTGGGACCTTAGCTCCGGACTCCGTCTACAGGTAGCCGTCCCGGAGCCGGAGCTCCGCAGCTCGACGCTTCCGCAGCAGCCGTCTTCCAGCGCGGCGAGCGCTACCTTTTGACTCTGGCGCCAGCCCGTAGGACCGGGAAGCCGCGGGGGGGTAGCGCGCAGGAGCGGAAGTGGCGTCCAACGCCCGAGGCCGCGCGCCCCGCCCCCTCGCGGAGGCGCGCCATTGGCTGCCGGCCCGCGGTCTCGCGAGAGGCGTAGAGGCGTCCGGGGCCGGCCGCCGGCGTCCGTCACGCTCCCGCCGTCGCCCCGCCCCGCCTTCGCCGCGGCCTCGGCGCTCTCGCCCCTGTTCCTGCCGCTGCCGCCCTGCCCCGACCCGGGAGCGGCCGCGGAGCCGCCGCCTCGGCCGTGTCCTGCGGGAGGCGGGATTCGCACGGTAAGATGGCCGCGGCGAGCCCCGGCGGAGGGGCGCTCGGTCTCCTCGGGGAGGGGCGGACGGGCCGGGCCCGGGGCGTCGGTCCTCACGGGGCGCCCGCGCTGCGGAGCCGGGCTCGGGCGCTGCTGCACCCCCGGCCGGTGTCCCGCGGCCCGGGGTGGCCGGCGGCGTCCCCGGGCAGGCGAGGGCCGGGCGGGCCGCGCGTGACGGGGCCGCCGCCGCCACCTCCGTGGCCGTCTTGTCGCTGGCGTCGGGGCGGGCATGCCCCAGATACGGTGCTCCTTCCTGCTCCTCCCGTCCCCAGCCGCCCTCCCGCCCTCTGCACGCCGGGCTGAGTCCTGGGGGCCTCTTGAATAGAGTTGGTGTTACCGGAGTGTGA
>NC_143526.1:47726300-47803567 GCF_031878675.1 Megascapheus bottae
GTTAGTGCTACAGGTGTGTGAGTGTACACGAGTATACACACACATAAACACACACACTGGCCTCTTATATAGAGTTAGTGTTACCGGTGTGTGAGTGTACACACACACACACACATACATACATACACTGGCCTCTTATACAGAGTTAGTGTTACAGGTGTGTGAGTGTACACGAGTGTACACACACCATACACATGCACACATATACACACACATACACACTGGCCTCTTATACAGAGTTAGTCTTACAGATGTGTGAATGTCCACGAATGTACACACACACTTCCTTTGTGTTTTCGTAATCAGTGTTTGTGGAGCCCAGGACCTGCAATCTGGATGCCTGGTAGACTTCCCCACTTGCCTGTCTGGTAGTCACCCAGACTTGCCCTGCTCCTCAAACCTGTTCCACTCCCAGTCCTCCTCCCTCCTGTTTGTGGCCTCATCCTCTGAGTCCTCACACTTAAAACCTCTGATCTATGATTGTCCTTCACTTTCTTCTACTTATTTTTGGTCAGCTTCCTTTTATATTCACAAATATTAGTTCTACAAAAGGGATTTCATGATCATCCATCCATGTTTACAGTATATCCTGAGCCTATTCACCTCTCTCCTTCCCCCTTAAAACAATTTCGACAGGTTTCATTGTTCTCGTGCATATATAATTTTTGACCATATTTATTTTTGTTTGCCAGATTTCAGCTCTTGCCATACATTTATCTTACATGTTCAGTCAAACAAGCTGCTGTCATTGACTCCAAGGCCAAAGCTTCCTGACCCAGCCTGGTTTCTGATGTCCTGCCTTTCCTCTTTGGAGCGTCTCCTTGTTGATCTTGCTGCTCAGCTCCCCTGCATATCCATTGTGAGCCCAGAAACCAAAGTCACTTTTTAATTTTTTTAATCTATTGAAACGAGTTACCTCACACTTTGCTGTCTACCAAGTGATACCCAAAAGGTTTATCACTGACAACGTATGAAAACACAGCACACTACATTACCTCCCCACTCACTTGGAGAGACTAGGTAGTACTCTCAAATATGGCACAGCTGCCCTGGGGCTTTGCCTTGCCACCCCCGTTCCACAGACTCCACCACCTGAGTGCCAGGTTTCATGCTTTTTTTCACTTAAAAATGCAAAACAAAGACAAGCACTGTCTCATGACTGTGTCCTAGCTATTCAGGAAGCTGAGATCTGAGGATTGCCGCAGTTCAAAGCCAGCCTAGGCACTAAAGTCCATGAGACTCTTATCTCCAATTAACCACCAAAAAACCCAGAAATGGAGATGTGGCTCAGAGTGGTAGAGTGCTAGCCTTGAGCAAAAGAGCTCAGAGAGAGTACCTACCTCTAAGCCACATCTGTTATTTCCCTTTTCCCCTCCCCCTCACAAGAATAATAATAAAAAGTTTGCCACTTATTTATTGCTAAAGCATATGTAGTTTGTTTGTTTGTTTTGGGTCAGTCCTGGGCCTTGAACTCTGCCTGTACTCTGTCCCTGAGCCTCTGTGTGTTCAAGGCCAGTGCTTTCAAGGCCAGCCCTCTGCCACTTCCAGCTTTATGTAGCTTCATACATGCTAGGCAAGCACTCTACCACTAAGCCATGTTCCCAGCCCAAGTATATGTAGTTTATACTGCTTTCTTTTTCCCCTCAAAATTCATGCCATACTTGGGCCTCTACTTTAACTTGGTTTTTCATTTGTTGGTTGCTTGGCTGCCATTAGCATAGTTTCTTGAGCATTTTCCATGTGATTCTGTGATTTCATTTAACTGCTTCATTAAATCTTGTGTATAATGCAGGATTGTAGTCCTTCTCAAATCCAGGCATCTCTGAAACTAAAAGCAGTTGTTATTTTCAACCTTTTTGGTGACACCATCTGACTTAATAAAGTTTAGTGGGCTTCCCTACCCTTACTGTGGATACATTTCAATCGGGCAGTGGGATGCTCCCCAGAATCCTGTATGTCATAAACTGGAGTTAATTCGTATCATGTCGTCTATGCATCATCAGTGAAGTTCCAAATTCCACAACAAATCTGCCTGGGGGATTTGGGACATGGGTTATTTATGCCCTAGTTCCTCTCTGCATGCTCCTGTTGGGTGAACATTTTTGCCATTTTGAACAGTGTATCTGTGAACAAGATTGTCTGATGCATGATGAGTTTTTCTCTGTGATTTAGATAGTTAGTTATAAGGGACATCATTTGGAAGTTTTATAAGGAATGTGTAATTATTTCCACTATATTGGTCTATTGACACAAGAGTAAAAATTACCAAGAGAGCTCTATGCTTTGGTTAATACTTGGCCTTGTCACTATCAATTTTTATTTTATTTATTTTTTGTGGGTCATGGGACTTGAATTTGGCCGGGGGTGTTGTCCCTGAGCTCTTCAGCTCAAGGCTACTGCCCTACCCTTGAGGCAAGCCCCACTCCCATTTTCTAGAGGTTAATTGGAGATGAGAGTCTCAGGTCCTTTTGTGCCTGGACTAGCGTTGAACCTTGATCCTCAGATCTCTGCCTTCTGAGTAGCCAGGATTATAGGCATGAGCCACTGCACCGGGCTTCAGTTTTGTTTTGTTTTGTTTGTCAGACCAATAGTATAACATTAGAGTTAACTTTGTATTTGTATGTTTTATGCGTATATGTACATGTGTGTGCTAGTTCTGGGGCCTGAACTCAGGGCTTGGGCACTGTTCTTGAACTTTTTGCTCAAGGCTACTGTCCTACCTACCACTGGAGCCATTGTTTCTGAGTAGTTTATTAGAGACAAGAGTCTGCCTGAACTGGCTTTGGATCACAAGCCTCAAATCTCATCTTCCAAGTAGCTAGGATTACAGACATATGAGCTACTGGTGCCCAGCATTGCAGTGTCCCTAATACATGTATTATAGCATGTATGTATTTTTTCCATTTCTAACTCTCCAGTGAACTTCTTAAGGAACCTAATCACATCCCTCAACTTGTAAGGCCTTGCTGGATCTGATGACACTTAAACCTCTTAATTCTGAGAGAATTGTTTCATTTATCCTATTTTCTAAATGTGTCATTTTTCATTTCCCAAGCATGCATTTGTGTCTCAGACCCTTTATACTTACTGTTATCAAAGTTAAAATGTCTTTCTGGCTGGGTGCCTGTGGCTCATTCCTGTATTTACCTAGATACTCAAGAGGCTGAGATCTGAGGATCAGCGTTCAAAGCCTACCCAGGCAAGAAAGTCCACCAGAAAGCCAAAGTGGACCTATGGCTCAAAGTGGTAGAACTCTTAACTTTGAATACAGTAAGAGCTCAGGGACAGTGCCCTGAGCTTAAGCCTCACAACCAACACTCCTCCCCCTGCCCCCCAAAAAGATACTGCAGTTTTTTACTTTCTATGGTTGCTGTGTATTTGAAATGATCACAGTGGGCATAGATTTCACCAGTTATTCTAGCATTTTCTTCCTGTAGAAATAAATCAGAATGAGTTATGCAGAAAAACCCGATGAAATAACGAAAGATGAATGGATGGAAAAGCTCAATAACTTGCATGTTCAACGAGCAGACATGAATCGTCTCATCATGAACTACCTAGTCACAGGTAATATAATTCTATTTTTTTGTTCAAATAAAGTGTGAGCCCTAAAGCTCATTGGTAAAGTTTTGTGTTCAGACATTGTGAAATCACAGTGATACACAAATGCTAGGATATAGACTGAGGGAAAGTGTATCTAAAATATCATATAATGATATTACCAATGCTGAATGGCCAGTTAAAACCCGATAGTCTAGTAAAAAATTATGTTAACAGTTGCCTTTTCTGGAGATAGAATCATTATTCTAGGCTTGAGACCTAAGTAAAAAACCTGTTTTTTGGCCTTTGATGGATTTTGTTCTTTGGTTTTGCTAGTACTAGGAAATAGGAGCTCTTTGTATAGCCCAGGCTTATCTCAAACAGGAGATGTTTTCACTTTATACTTTATTGTGTTAGGATTGACAGTTTTACATCAAAATCATTAAGGCTTTTCTGACTAGGAGGGGTTGGTATTTTGAATCCCGGGCTAACCTGGGCTATTTTCAAGACTCTTCTCTCAAAAAACAAAACAATTTTGTTTTAAAAAGTGTTCTGGGAGCTGGGCACTGTGGCTCACGCCTATAGCTCTAGCTACTCAGGAGGCTGAGATCTGAGGGTCTCAGTTCAAAGCCAACCCCGGGCACTAAAGACTGTGACTTTTTATCTCCAACTAATCACCAGAAAACTGGAAGTGGCGCTGTGGTTCCACAGTAGCCTTGAGCTGAAGAGCTCGGGGACAGCGCCCAGGCCCAGAGCTCAAACCCCACGACTGACCCCCCCCCCCAAAAAAAATGTTCTGGGGTTGGGAGCATGGCCTAATGTACACAAAGCCCTGGGTTCAATTCCTCAGTATCACACATACAGAAAAAGCCAGAAGTGGTGCTGTGGCTCAAGTGGTAGAGTGCTAGCCTTGAGAAAGCACAAGGACAGTGCCCAGGCCCTGCGATAGAGCCCCCACCCCACCCCCCAAAAAAGTTTTAAATGGATGTCTTTGGCCAGTCTGCTGACGTATAGTGACCTGTGTCTAGAAGTCATGTGCCCAACTTAACAGAGTGGAGCCAGTGCACAGGAATACCTGAAGGAGCAGGCACTTGTCTTCTGCTGGGAAGAGGGAGGTCTGTGCTACCTGGAGTGAGATTATCCCTAGGATTTCCCAGAAACAAAATGAGAAGTTGTCCTCCTGCTCAACTGTAGCACCCTTCCCCCTCCAAATGAATCTCTCCCAACACTTTTTAGAAAGCTGACAAGATCTAGGCCTATGGTTGGCTTTCATGTTGGAGAGAATTGCAGGTGCTAAGAGAGGGAGCCACTAGAATACTGCATGGAAGTTCAGCAGTCCCACTGAGGCTCTACACTGCCTCATGTGGATCCAACATCCTGACATAATCCCAGCCTTCAAGGCACCAGGCCACATAGGGGGTCAGCAGTTGGTCTAAGCTCTGGTTGGTAAGTTTCGGCTTTGGAACAGGGCAAGACGGAATGAACATGGTCCTTTCACTTCTATGTTTCTAGGCTTTCACTCGTATATCACAGGACAGCAGCACGCGGTCCCTAAAACTGGCTCAGACTGAGGATTATGTAGTTGAGCTTTTGTATTTTCTAAAGATAGAAAGCCTTTGATAACCCCTACTGTGTTTGGCAGCAATGAAGATGACTTTCTTTTCAGAGGGTTTCAAGGAAGCAGCAGAGAAGTTTCGAATGGAATCTGGGATTGAACCAAGTGTGGATTTGGAAACCCTTGATGAACGAATTAAGATTCGGGAGATGATTCTGAAGGGTCAGATTCAGGAAGCCATCGCCCTGATCAACAGCCTCCACCCAGAGCTCTTGGACACAAACCGGTACCTTTACTTTCATCTGCAGGTGCGTTTTAGGAATCCGCAGTGGATGCTCAGTCAGCTGAGGTTGCTTACAGTGACTCAGAATTCACTGGCTGCTTCTCTACTTCAATCCATACGGTGCCGGTTTAGTGTCTGTGGCAATGAAGTTTGAGCTAGTTGCTATTGTATTTCAGAAGCTGCTTTCTTGTTTTTAAGATGAAAATTTAACAACTCAGAAGTGCTGCAAAATAGTATCCCTTTCGATTCCTCTGATCTCTGTTTCTGTGTCTGTGGCACAGGGGATGGAACCTCAGGCTCTGCATGGTTACTATTAACATTAGGCAAGTACTTTACTACTAAGCTATATTCCTAGGCCCACTTTGGATGGAACCAGGTGTGCAGTGTTGTTCTTTTAGGTGTGTAGCAGCCAATCATGTCAGTCTTTATCATTAGGCATCCCAAGTGTTACTTGCCAAGTGTGTTGGCTAAACTTGTCTGTCTTCTCCAATGACCAGCAACAGCATTTGATCGAGCTGATCCGCCAGCGTGAGACTGAGGCAGCCCTGGAGTTCGCCCAGACACAGCTGGCCGAGCAGGGTGAGGAGAGCAGAGAGTGCCTCACAGAGATGGAGCGCACGCTGGCCCTGCTGGCCTTCGACAGCCCTGAAGAGTCACCCTTTGGAGACCTCCTTCACATGATGCAGAGGCAAAAGGTAGGGGTTCATAAGAAGGAGGAGCCCTTTTTCTTTTTTCTGTTTTGCCAGTCCTGGGGCTTGAACTCAGGGCCTGGGCACTGTCCTTGGGCTTTGTCAAGGCTGGCGCTCTACTACTTGAGCCATAGCACCACTTCTGGCCTTTTCTGTGTATGTGGTTCTGTGGAATAGAGCCCAGGGCTTCATGTGCACTAGGTAGGCACTAGGCCAGGCTCCAGGAGGAGCCCTTTTTCTTCTCTCATTCTCTCTTTCTCTCTCTCGTTCTCTCTCTCGTTCTCTCTTTTTCTCTCTCTCTTTCTCTCTCTTTCTCTCTCTCTCTCTCTCTCTCTCTCTCTCTTTCTTTCTTTCTTTCTTTCTTTCTTTCTTTCTTTCTTTCTTTCTTTCTTTCTTTCTTTCTTTCTTTCTGTGGGTCATGGGGCTTGAACCAGGCCTAGGCGCTGTCCTTGAGCTTCTCAGCTCCAGGCTACCACCCTACTCTTGAGCCAAGCCCCACTTCTGTTTTCTAGAGGTTAATTGGAGATAAGAGTCTCAGGTCCTTTTGTGCCCAGGCTGGCTTTGAACCTTGATCCTCACATCCCAGCCTCCTGATTAGCTAGGATGACAGGCGTGAGCCACTGTGCCCTGCTGCCCTTTTTCATCTTTCGACAATGCTCAGAGAAGGGCTTCCAAAATGATTCTGTGTGTACAGAAATTGTAATGTGGTAAGAGACAAATGACCCTGGGTTTACAGACTCAGTTTGAAACAGAGCCCTCTTTCTTCTTTTCTCAGCTTCTTGTGTAGCTAGGAGTACAGTCATAAACCACCAGTGCCTAGCCTAAGATACGACTTTTAATTGCTATAGTATCTTTATAACAACTATTTTTGTACATGTATGTAAAAAATTATAGCTGTTTTAGGCTCCATTTAGAAGGTATAATGTCTGGGCTTACTCTTAACAGTTTTTATTGGCTGGCTGTATAGTATATAGGAGCCATACACTATTTGTCATGGTATATGTGAACTTTCCTTTTTGTGTGTGCCCATACTAGGGCTGGAACTCAGGGCCTGGGTGCTGTCCATTAGCTTTTTTGCCCAACAATGGTGCTCTACCACTAGAGCCACAAATCCACTTGTAGTGGCTAATTGGAAACAGGAGGCTCAAGCTTTTCCTGCTTGGGCTGGCATAACGCCTTTCTAATGTATACTTTTTCTTTTGTGAAACTTGGAGGATCCAAGTCCCTTTGCAAGCTTTTCTTATCTCACCTTTCTTCCTTTTGAATTTAAAAACTCTTGGGTGTCTTAGAAACAGTGTCCTAAGTATTTGTAATTTAAAATCCATATTTCCAGCTGGGTGTCAGTGGCTCACACTTGTAATCCCATCTATTTAGGAGACTGAGATTTGAGGATCCCTATTCAAAGCCAGCCCCGGCACACAAATCCAAGACATTCTTATCTCCAGTTAACTAGCAAAAAGCCAGAATTGGATGTGTGGCCAGCCTTGAGTGGAAAAAGCAAGAGGGTAAAGGTCTGAGTTCAAGTTCCAGTACTGGCACAAAAGAAAAGACAAGACCTATGTTTCTTCAACTTTCCTCTTCTTCTGATTGCTAACCCCCCCTCCCTTCTGGGCTTTGTCCCCTCTCAACACCACATTTGAAAGATCACCTCTCCTCAGGGGTCCACTGTGTTGCTCTTTATTCCCATGGTTCCTGCAGTGCTGCGTCCTTCAGGGGCCTTCAGGCTGGATGTGACATGCAGACCAGACTGGAGGCTGCTCCAGGCAAGGACTATTGACTGACTTCAGAGTAGTTATAGTTAGGTGAAATGTTCTTCAAAATGGGCGGCAGGCTTTTCCCACAAAAAAGGCATCCAAGTGTATGCACTGCAATTTACTGAGAGAATTTGCTGGTAGGTTACATGTATGGTTGTCTCTATTTAGATGTGTTTGTTTTCCAGGTGTGGAGTGAAGTTAACCAAGCTGTTCTAGATTATGAAAATCGTGAGTCCACACCTAAGCTGGCAAAATTACTGAAACTGCTACTTTGGGCTCAGAATGAGTTGGACCAGAAGAAAGTAAAATATCCCAAAATGACAGACCTCAGCAAAGGTGTGATTGAGGAGCCCAAGTAGAGCCTGTGCCTGGACCCCGCAGTCACCGGCATAGGACTCGCATCTCTCGGGCCACGACTGACAGAGCCTCACTGCAGTAAAGAACCTTTCTCCCCGTGTACTTCATGTTGTTTTTGAGCCAGCATCTTTTGAAAGGGGGAAAGCCACCCTTTTAAAATGCTGGCAAACCCACAGCGAAAGACCCCGGCTCTTGGAGTCTGATGCCGTGTGTGCACTGTGACGCGACCTGAGGGTTGGACGGGCCGACCTTCCTTGTTGTGGGCTCCTGGTGTTTCTGGCTGCCCATGAGCTCCTTGGCCAGGAAGGCTGCGTTGGAAGTCTGCGTTGGTGGCGGTTATCAGTCAGCCATAAAGCTTCCCACCCAAAACATTGGAAAAGCACTGATCATTCTTTGGCTTTCTGTTAGCTTGTAGACAGACTATGTTTTCTTAAATTTTTCTTAAGACTTGTCAAGCCTTCATCTTCAAGTTTTTCCTTACCATCTTGTTTTTGTTTTGTGTGTGTGTTTTTTCCCATAGGAAAGAATATAAATTTGTAAATCCTAATTCAAAGACAACTTGTGTGTGCAGGTATTGAGTTTGGTTTGTTCATGCCTTTTGGTTTGGATTGTATGGCTTTGGGGGTGATGTGTGTGTGAGGGGCAGGCTGTGTGGTTTTGTTTTTTTAAATATATATTTTGGTGCTGTATGTGATGAGAGACTGTTCATAGCAGACCAGTGGGCCATCTCTTACAGGTAATTTTGTTGAAAATAAAGGTTTCTCTTTGATTCTAAGAAAGTCCCATGAGAAGTCCTCATCTCAAGCAGCCCTTGTTTTTGGTGTACTTTCCTATGCTGATGCAGTGGTGACAGCTGCAGAGTGAGTTCGACCAGTTTGTGTGTGTGACAGCAAGACAGCCCTGGGTGCTGGTGGGGACCAGGACCGAGGCTGTCACACAAGGCCTGTCAGCCTTTCTCGTCTGCTCCTGAGCTTGGCAGAGTAGTTCTCAACTCCAGTTGTCAGCAACGCTGCAGATGTCCTGCTTTTTTCAGTTACTTGCTGCTCACTTGGTGGGAGGTGTGGCCGTGAGGTGTGGCATGGCACTAGTCTCTGCTGGGCGATGGTGTGTACATATGTAGATCAGGGCAGAGATGTGTGTGGAGACCTTGCTGGAGCAGGGACCCCCTTCAGTAAGCCTGGTGGGAATGTAAGCAGTGCAGATGCCATCTTTCCTCCTCCCCCGCCTGGCCTCAGCCTCCCAGACACTGGAACTAGGGGACTGCTTGCCTTGTTGGGCAGCTTGAGGCATACCAACGAGCTAGGTTAGAGCGGGCTATGATTGCTCATTGGCTAATACCTAACTGCTTAGTTGACAGCTGATTGGCCTCTTAGCACACTCCTTTGTATGTGCTGGCTTTCTGTTTCTAGGCAGTGCTGGGGTCAGAACTCGGGGCCTTGGGCTAGCTAACTAGGCAGGTGCTCTACTACTTGATCCATGGCTATAGCCCTTCATGCTTGTTTTGTGTGCCAGTACTAAGGCTTGAACTCAGGACCTGGATGCTGTTCCTTAGCTTTATTGTTGAAGACTACCACTTGAGCCACAGTTCCACTTGCGGCTTTATGATGGCTAATTGGAGATAACATGCTTTCCTGCCTGGGTTGGCGCTGCATGGCAATCCTCAGATCTCAGATTTCTGAGTAGCTAGGATTACAGGTGTGAGCCACAGGCATTCAGCTATCCTTTTAGGTTTTGTCATTTTTTAAAATAGTATTTCCTGTTTATGCCAGGCTGGCCTCAGTCCTCCTGTGTACCCTTTCCATATAGCTAGGGTGACAGGCACCTGTCACACTCAGCTTTTCTTGGTTAAGAGGGAGTCTCACTAGCTTTGCCTGGTCTGGTCTCAAACCATGGCCTCCCAGTCTGCTCTCCAGCGACTAGGGTCCCGGTGGACCCTCTGTACCCGATGTGCCCTGCCTTGAGCATGTTCCTTCAGTGTCTTGTCAGCCGTTCTCGCAGAGGACTTACTTCCCACCTCCTTGGATCTGAGTGCGGTATCCTCGGCTCTTGGCTTCAGGAGGTAGGCGCTTCGGCCGTACTCATGCTTAGCTAGAGTGAATATAAAAGATGTGGAGCTGCAGCTGTTATGGGCATTCTGTAACCAACCCAGTCCCCAGAGGGACCCTTTGCTGCCCTGCAGGCCACAGGATGGTGTTGGTAGTCTACCCTTGGCTCCAGGCAGGGTAGCTCTCAGCAGCCATCTCTAGCTGTGATCTTTTTTTTAGAGGGATTCTTTCCTTCCTTAGATTTGAGGATAAAATTAAGGTAGTTGATAAGGGAGTTTTAATCTTCAAGTAGTTAGTAGTTTAAATGTAGCAGACATTGGGGAGAGATAAAGTACCAGATAACTGATATTATCTTATTAGTGTATATAAGATTGTTTACATAGGTACTAACTATATAATCAGTTTGACTTGTTCTCACGCTCAGAGGTGTGGGAGACAGAGTAACAGGATTATCCACAGACAGTGGGGTCATGAATGGGGCTCTCATGAAGTATTGGTGAGTGGTATACGACAAAGTGTTGCTATTTTATTTACAATTCAGTCAGTGCTGAGATCCGCCAAAGTCAGAATGCCTGGACGGTTTCAGACACTGGGGTCTCTTCCCGGGATCGCCAGTGGACTGGGCGTGAGTCCCTGCCGGGGGCTGCTCCGCCTGCCCTTCCTGGGCTGTAGTCTTCGACTGCAGCAAGCAAACCGAGTTAGTCAGTTTCAGTATGGCTTCCTTCTTTGCCTCCTTGGGATCTCACTCTGGTGACTATTGAAACATGGTTGTATTGTACAGATTAGCTTTTTCTTTTCATTTTTATGCCTTCTGGTGGAAAGTGCCTTGAAATAAATGAAACTTGAGAATTTTTTGTACTTTATTTCATATCATGAAGTTGTATGTGGAATAAATCCCAGTTTGGAACATTCTGAAGCCTAGAGATTATGTGGGGAACTAATCTGTTTGCCACTTGAATTAATTGTAGGTTCTGGAAAAGGCAGGAGTTGGCTGGGACTAACGTTTGAGACCAAAGTCTGTGTTGGTACATAGCTGAGAGCTGTTGACCTTGTGTGTGCAGAATCAACAAGCGGGTCCCCGTTGCTGTCGGGAATGAAGACAGCCTTTGTCAAGCAGTGTGATGTCCTTATTGTCTTCTTCCTGTGTGCAGCTGGTTTGGAGAGTGGAGGCAGCATTGCTGAGAGGAACCTTGACTCGCTTGCTGACGCGGGCCCTGGCATCCGGGACATAAAGGGGCAGGCATCCCTTCCGGGACTGTGCCGCTCTCGTGTGAACAAAAGACGCAGTAAGAGCACCTGTGGTGGTGTGCAGGTGTGCCTCTGCCGTTGAGGCTGGGGGTGAGGGCGGCGGTGGGCACCAGCCTTCACTCCTGCCACCTGGGTGGCCCCACCGTGCACATGTGGCTTACCACGGGGATATTTGTTTCAGAAACATGTATTTCTTTCTCAGATGTATAAGTTGTATTGTTAGCAGTAGTCATGTAAACTCCTGTATAAATTCACAGCCTGCTAGAGTACTGTTAAGCACATTTGACTCTGTAATTCTTTACTCTGGGGCGAGATCTGTGCTTCCTGGCCTCTCATCTATCTTTTGAGAAACGCAGAATAGGTTGCCTTTGCCGCCTGTTCTTAATTTGATAGTAAACGTTTTCACATTTTCCCAGAACGGTCCTCTGAAAGTGCATGTTCTTTCCTATTGATAAGTTGACAAGAACAAGCAAGTACTACTCCGAAGATGCTTGTATTGAACCGGGAGAATAGAACCTTCCCATTCACTTAACTACACGTTGGTGTTGATCAGCCTCCATTCCAACAGTACTTTATCTTTTCACAGGAAAGTTCCACCTATATCAAATAGAAGCAAGTCAGGCACCGGTGGCCCCTGTCTGTTGTGAGAGCTGAAGATCATGGCTCAAAGCCAGCCCAGGCAAGGAAAAGCTGCAAGTAGAAGTGTGGCTCAAGGGGTAGAGTGCTAGCCTTGAGCAAAAAAGGCCCGGGACAGTGCCCAGGCTCTGACTGTAAGCCCCAGCACGAGCACGAGTATGCACCAGAGCGCGCATATGTGCACGTGCACACACACCCCAACAACAAAACCAACAGTTTTTTTTCTTTTTTTAAAATTTAATAGAGGCAGTACTGCACCACAGCCCCAGGTCATCTTTCAGCCGACAGCTACAGCATTTCTGGCCCTTGTGCTTCTCTTGACACCTCAGACCTGAGAGAGAAGCATGGAGAAGACGCCACCAAAGGCACTGAGCAGCGCCCACTGGGCGGTAACATCCGCACTTGGTGTGTTCGATATAAAGTGTGGGAAAGGTGCAGTCTTCATCACTGCTCATGCATGGCAGGGATACTGTGGTTGTCTTGGTGGCAGCTGGCCCTGTTGCTCCCATTTGTCTCCCAATCACAGAAGGCTGTGCAGTAGTTCACAACATAAGTGTCACTGGAGTGCTCAAGTGGGGTTGAATTGCTTCTGGTGCCACATGGGACTGCCCGGTCCTGAGAGTGGATGGGTACATTAAGAACCAGGGAGCACTGCCAGGCTCTGGTGGTTCACACCTGTAATCCTAGCTATTCAGGAGGTTGAGCTCTTAAGATCATGGTTTGAAGCCAGCCTGGGCAGAAAAGTCTATGAGACTTACCTCCAATTAACCTCCAGAAAACCTCCCAGAAAGTTTTAGAGCACTATCATTGATCAAAAGAATTCAGGGACAGCACTGAGGTGCTAAGTTCAAGCCCCGTGGCCACCACCAACAAAAGAACTAGGGAACAGTGCCCAGCAAATGGTCGTTGTGGCTCTGATTTCCCGTTGCTCACTCCTGGGGATCAGGTTTCTGACATTTGTGATCTCATCCAGCTGACCTTTGTGAGTGAAGCAAGCTCACCTGCCACCCAAAACTGGCATGAAAGATGGGGAGCAAGAGAGGCGTTAGGAACACCTGTGCAAACAGCAGGTCCTCAGTGACACCAAGATGACTGGCCGCTCCTCGGACTATATAGAAATGGAATGCAGAGCATAACTTGCCAGGCAGGTGTTCTACCACTTGAGCCAGGCCCCTTGTCCTTTCTTTTAGTTTTCTTTTGCCCAGGTTATCCTCCAACAGCAGTCCTGGCTCTGCACCTGCCAAGTAGCTCAGCTTGTATCATGCACCACCACATCCCAGGTAGAATCCTGACTGCTGGTATTTGTGAGGTTCAGCTAAAAGCACCTTGAAAAGAATCCTGATGGAATCATGAGACATCTGCCTTCATCACAAGCTCCCTGTCGGGCTTCTGTGGAGTCTGACTTAGTTCCTTTCCCTTTATCCACATAGTCAGCATTCAATCAGTTTAGAAGTCAGGTGTTTGGAAATTGTATTCAGTGCTGGTTATTTCTTTTTTTTTTTTTGCCAGTCGTGGGCTTGAGCTCAGGGCCTGAGCACTGTCCTTGGACTTTCTCAAGGTTAGAGCTCTACCACTTGAGCCTCAGCACCACTTCCAGCTTTTTTATATGTATGTGGTATCGAGGAATCGAACCCGGGTCTTCATGCATGCTAGGCAAGCACTTTAACCATTAGGCCAAACTCCCGGCCCTGGTTATTTCTTTATTCATTTTTGCCAGTCCTGGGCTTGGGCTCAGGCCTTAGTGCTGCCCTTGGGCTTTCTCAAGGCTGGAGCTCTACCACTTGAGCCATGGCACCACTTCTGGCTTTTTTTCTACATATGTGGTACCAAGGAATCGAACCTGGCTCTTCATGCATGCTAGGCAAGCACTCTACCACTAGGCCAAACTCCCAGCTCTTTTTATTTTTATTTCTTGAGTGATCACAGGGCTTGAACTCAGGACATGAGTGCTGCCCCTGAACTCTTCAGCTAAAGGTTAACACTCTACTACTTTGAGCCACAATGTACTTCCCACTTTCTGGTGGTTGATTTTAGATAAGAATCTCCTGGACTGTTTGTGCCTGGACTGGCTTTGAACAGTAACCCTCCGATCTTAGTGTCCTGAGTAGCTAGGGTTACAGGCGTGAGCCACCGGCACCTGGCTCTTCATTTCTTTGAAGAAACAATCTTGTTTACAATAGTCTTGAACTTCCTGGCTCTGCCATCCACACCTAGTGATTTAGATTTTATGTCATCTAGAATTGCTTGTCAGGAGCAGTAGAGAAAAAAATGTCATTTTCTTTTTCAGCTTCATTTGTATGGACTTACCTTCAGAATCATGCATGTTGAACTAGGAAGGAGGCAGGGTTCAGGAGAAGTGACGGCCTTAGTGGGGGCTGCCTGCCTTCCTGAAAGCTCTGTCGTCCTAGTCCTCACTTCCCTTCACCTCACACACGTCACCTCCTGCAGACCTCAAGTGGCTTGCAGCTCCCTCCACTTAACCGGTTTTAAATGACAGACTTGTACTCCTTTCATCCACCCACTGCAGAGCACTGGTCCCAAGCAATAGCTGGTGTGCAGCTCTGGGTCTCAGCATAAAACAAATTGCCAAAAAGCCTTGAGCAAATGAAAGTGGTGCTAGGAAGGGTATGGACTCCTTAACAGCTGGGAGTTGAGCAATTTCCAAACTTCCCTGCACCAAGGGCTAGGGCTACTGGTAAAAGAAGCACCATCTTTGTGTGTTCCCAAACGTCTGCTGTAGATGGAACCATGACCTTGCCTTTAGGTTCCCTCCTCCCCCCAGAATAGAACCAGGACCTCCGGAGGGTGAGCATGAACTCAATAGCCCAGGGCCCAGTGCTCTGTGATGCTCTGCTCTGTGCGTGCAAAGGGAACATGCCAAGGCCCTCAGTGTGCTGGGCTGGAGAAAGCAGGAGGGTGGGGTCTGGTGGGTTTTATATGGTATGATCTATTTCCTTGGCCTCTGGCTGCTGTGTGGAGGAAGGATTAGGTGGCTAGAGTGGAGGTGGGGTGAGTCTAGGAGGAGCCCTGCAGGCTCCAGGTGAGGTGTGGCTGGGCGTGTTTTCCACACCTGTTTGCCAGTGTAGATAGTGGGACCCAGCAGGCTTCTGTAGTTGGCCCTGAGCCCAGATCTTGCTCACAATCTCAGACACTTGCTCATGATTTAACAGGGCTGGCTAGCATCACGCCCCCTCGTAATCCTCTACTGCTAGAGGACACTGGCCACACCTGAGTCACTGCTCTCGTTTGCCCAGTTAGGGTAGGAGCTGGGCAAGCCTGCCCCTAAATTGATTGTCCTGGGGTTTTACTGTCTTTGCGTTTGGTTATGACTTTATTTCTCATCCTCACTGGATTGGTACATAGTCTGTGGCCAAGCCATCCCCCCCAGCTTGTAGCCAGCACAAAGGCCACCACCACAGCCCTCTTTTCTACCAGGGTCTGCCCCCTCCCATGACTAAGGCCAGACGGGAAGTCCTAGCACAAAACCCCAGGGCTGCAGTGCAGGGAGGTCCCTGGCCCGGCCTCCCCCAACGTCTATGGGGCGGGGACCCAGTTCCAGGGGCCACAAGTCCTGGGCATGCTGCCAGACGGAAGCCCAGGGACTGACACGTCAACTCAGTGGGGCGGTGTTGCCCTGTGGGTTGGCCAGGGCCAGAAGCAGGAGGGAAGGCACTCGGAGCCTGTGCCATGCGGCCGTTCCTAGAAGAGGCGCTCAGATCCACCGGGGATGACACCCAGTGGTCCAGGTAACTGGGGAGGGCGCCCATCGGTGCCCTGCAGGACCTGGGCTCCAGGGGAACACCGGACCACAACAGCCTGCCTGCTGAGCCCAGCTCCTCAGCAGTCCCTTCCCGCCTCCTTGGGCAGCTCCAGCCTGGAGGCGGACGACAGGGGTGAGGAGACTCCTCCACCCGGCAAGTCTCAGAATCTGGCAGGTGGCTCTGTGCCCTTGTGGCCTGTGATTTGGGCATGTAGGGAGTCTTACAGGCAGGGCAGTGCCCTCTGCAGTCAGGATTACAGGATGAGGGGGACTCCACCATCCAGAGCCACAAGTCGCAGCTCAGGGCCACACACCGCAGGGGTCACACACGCGCGGGACATACCCCGCAGGGCAGACCATGTCCACACTGGCTTCTGCATGGGTGGGGAGGCTGGACAGGTCACCGCCACATTCACAGAAAAAGCCGGAAGTGGTAGAGCACGAGTCTTGAGAAAGCTCAAGGACAGTGGGGAGGCCGAGTGCAATCCCCAGGACCAGGGGGGAAAAAGGAGCCTATGGGCACCAGAACCAACCCACCTCATGTTACTCTCCACTGCCCTGGAACTGCTGGCGGAGGCTGCAGAGAGCACCCGGTTCCGCCATGAATGTGGCCAGATGAAGGTACAGCAGGGACCGAGACCCCGATCACAACCCTGCCAGTGCCAATTAGAAGGGAGGAGCCACCCCTGGAGTGCCAGGCTCTGGCACCACTCCCTCCCACCCGTGTTTATCCCAGGCCTCTGCCTGCCCACCTGGCTCCAGAGATGAGTGCCTGGAGAACGTTCTGCAGACTTGGCTGCAGGTGATGATTTAATGGCTCTGCCTGGCCCGCCTCTCTGAGGTCCTTGGCAGGGGTAGCTGCCAGCAGTCAGGGCCACCCACGACCCCATGTGACTGCCAGTGATGTTAGCTTGCTCTGTTCACCCAGTCCCCTCGAGCCTTCTCTTCCGGGAGGCAGATCCCCCCAGCACGTCACAGAATGGGCCACCTGTGGGGCGGAGTTGGTCAGTCTCTGGTGCCCCTGTGTTTCCCCTGGGGTTCTCTAGACCACATGACATCTGTTGCTCAGCCACAGACACCTTTACAGGCCTTTAGGAGGCAGCAAAAGCTGCAGGAGACCCCAGGCCTCCTCTAACGTGCCTTCCTGGTTTGTGTCTCCAGCAGCTGCACATATCCTTTGTGCATTTAGCTGGCACTGCCCACCTAGCTATGGACAGGCCCCTGGCTGCCTCTGGGCAGGGAGGGGGCAGGAGGCTGGTACCTCACTCCCTTCCACCCAGTGCATTTAGTCAGCGCACACTGGCTGCCTGCAAGCCTGAGGCAAAGGAGGCTGGAAGTAGCACCACCTGCCCCCTTCAGGGTGGTGAAGGGTCTCAGGTGGCTGCTGCGTCTAATTGGTCTCCGCTCAGAAACAGGGCCAGATACCACAGGAGTGCCAAGGGAGGGCATGCTGGCAGGTCTTCCACAAGCCCGGGGCCTTTATCTGCTTTGACCACTTCAAGGAATAGGGCTCCCTTAACCATGTTTTTATTGTCACAGAATTCTGTCAGGCAAAGAGCACATTTCTGTCTGGACAATGTCACCCTTCCCTAGCTCTCTCCCAGTGTTCTCGTCTCATCCCTACCCACCAGTTGTATGGTTCATTTTCCACATAGAGTCTTACTGCTACCTGACCCTACTCTTGTCTGCCTCTGCCTCTCTCTTCCATCAGGGTTTCCGGCCGGGATGCATGGCCCTCTGGGGTCCTAGCCTGGCTACAACCTTGAGACCCCCCAGGCCTGGAACTATGGCAGGGTCTCCAGGACCCCTTCCTTCCCTGGCCTGTCATGTCTAATGAAAGGGTGGTTCTGAGCACAGCCTGCACCAGGACCCAGGCCCACTTCTGTGCCAGCTGCTTCCAGTAGGGGTGTCCTTCCTGCAGCTCCATGGTGACGAGGAACTGCCTCTAGTTTTTTTTCTTGGCTCAGATCTGTGGTGGCCCCCTGGTAGCACATTTGTTGGTAAACCATGAGCCATTCATCAATCCAAGGCCCCAGACTTCCTGTCTCTCCTAGAGCCTCCAAGGTCCCGCTGACATGTAAGCCTCAGATCTCTTGCTCTGGGCTGTGGCAGCTTCTCAGCTGTCAAGTCCCAGGATGCCCTGCTGATGTTTGCTTGTGCTTGGCTATAGGTCCACAGATGACCACAGAGGTCAGTGCCCCTTGGCACTTCCCCTTGGCATCTCCAGCTCACCCACTGCTCACTTGGCCTAATGCTGAAACAAAAGTGGAAGGGTTAATTCACCAGAGAGCGAGTATGGCAGCTGGAGGGCAAGGCTCAAATCTACCTCCCAGGATCAAGGTTGGGGTGTATTTGTTATGGAAGCCTCAAGAAGGCAGCTGGGAGTTAGGACATAGCTGGTGGTCAACTGTCATCAAATTCATCCCTTTCCCATCCTTTCCTGTGAGTACGTAAGGTACCATCTCCCCTTCTTCATCAATGTCAACCAAGTGTGGCCTTGGCAGGTGAGGCAGATTAGGTCTGTAGGGCTGGACGCGTCTCTCGGTTTCACTAACAGGGCCCAGACACCTGAGCCCGCAGCCCCATCCTACTCCAGACCAGACCCCGGCATAGCGCCCAAGCTGAGCGGCAGTGCAAGTCTGGGCGATGAAGAAGGCATCCAGCTTTGAGTTCCACTCTGGAAGCCTGTACCTGGGGCCACAAATCATCAGTAGTCCTAGCCACATATGTGCACGTGCACACATACACATACACACACATGCACATGCACACACACATGCACACATACATGCACACATATGCACGCGCACACATGCATACCTACACGTATGCATGCACATACACACATGCACACGCAAACACACACACACGTGCGCACACACACACACGCACACACACACTTTCTCTCTGCTTGGCTGAAATCTCTACCAGTGTCCTCCAGCTTTACCCCCAAGGCACTAGTCATCTCCACCTTGATCCTTCTCACTGGCCACTTCCAGCCTACCCAAGATCCTCTCTGGCATCTGACTTGGTGAGGCCCAAAGTGAGCTCCCCCCCACACCTGACCCCAGGGCCCCCATCTTAACTATCATACACAGCACAGACTCCATTCCAGACCCACTGGTCCCTGGTTCTCTCCCCACAGCTCCCATGAGCACATCAGGGTGGTGTGACCCCTGATCGAGGGGTGAGGTAGGGTGGAGACACTGCGGGCCCTGGCTCTTCTCTTCCCATGAGCCCTCCTCTCCTGAAACACCTTTGCTGCCAGGCCTGAGTCTGGGGCTCCACTCCACCTCTAGTCAAAAGGCTGGGAGCCAGCAGGGATGGTGTGCCTTTTTGTAAGTGGGTATTTTGTTTTGTCTCTGAGCTCCTTTTGCTCAACGCCAGAGCTCGACCACTTCAGCCACAGCACCACTTGTGCTTTTTCTGTGTATGTGGTACGGAACCCACGGGGTCATGTGTGCTAGGTGAGCACTCTACCACCACGTCATGCTCCCAGCCCTTATTTTCTACCAGTCACTTCAGGCTAGCAGGACTGAGGCCTGCCTGTGCTTTGGGGTGTCTGCAGGGCAGCTTTCACCCCTAGTGGCCCTCCGGAGTGCTGGGGACAGGGAAGGGAGGAAGGAAGGACAGCAGGAGGAGAGGACGGAAGGTAGAGGGGACTGGGGAACTGGGCTGGGACAAGAATCCTCCTGGGTTTGAGCAGTTGGAACTCCAGGAAGGACACTTGGAGGGCTGGAACTACAGGGCACACCCAAGACAGGCTCCAGGCCCAGCTGGTGCTGTGAGGACTGTGGCTCTGAGGGACCTGGTTCAGTGGAGTTGATGTCAGGGCTGTGGCTCTGAGGGACCTGGGTCAGTGGAGTTGATGTGAGGACTGTGGCTCTGAGGGACCTGGTTCAGTGGAGTTGGCTGCTGCTAGCGACCCCTCCCAGAGGGCTCCAGGACTAAGCCAGGACCTGCTCTCAAAGAAGCATCTGGCCAGGAGCAGGGACGGATAGCTGTCTATCATCTTCCTTAGTCTTTATCTCAAAGCCAGCGTGCAACAGGACATACCTAGGTCTTCAGCTGGCAGGGCCCTGACTGGGGTATGTAGCAGGCTGCAGGGGCTGGCACTGGGGGGGTCATCCAGCCCCTACTACCCCTGGGAGGGCCTCTTTCCTTCCCCTCTTGTGGACAGCAGCCCTTCCCTGCCCATGCTGAAAGGAAGCAGAGGGGCCTGCCCAGGCCCTGCCAGGACTGGAGCCTGGCCAGGGTGACTGTCCACTCTGCCTAGAAGCCTTCGCTTGCAACCATGCAGAAGCTTTAAGTTCCAAGCTCACAGAGAAGCTGCCATCTCTGTACGGAGACCTCCCAGAACCTGGGCCCACACTCCACTGGGAGCTCATTGTCAGAGCCTACAGGATGGAGGAGGGAGAGAGGACACCTCTGGCTCCTATCTGCTCCCCATAGCACAGGGAGGCCGGGAGCCCCGAGTGGGGTTTGGCTTTGTGCAGGATTCCGTTCCCTCCTCCTCCACCCTGGTTCCCCTAGGACCCCGATGGTACCTCGTGCTCATGGCTCTTGACCATCCAACTCTGCCTGTTCCAGGGCCTCTACTGGGCAGGCCAAGCCGCTTTCTTGGGGGTGTTCCTGGGGCCATCATGGCCCTGCACCCTGGACCCTCCTGCCCACCTGAGCCCCTTGCTGTCAGCCAGTCCCGGCTGCTTCCTGAGCTCTGAGGTGTGCAGGAGCTAAGCCTCTGCTCCTTAGCCCAGTCCCAGTGGCCTGCAGCACCAGTGGGGGTTCAGGCCCCATGGCGTGGCCTCCTTGACCACCTCTGGAGAGGGCTCCTGAGGAGTTCCCAGCCTGGTCTGTGACCCGTGTCAAGTGTGTCTAGCTGGGCCCGCCGCGTGGGTGCCCCGCGTGAAGTGTCTGAGTGACCCACGGCCTCCGCAGGCCTCTCGAGGTCTCCTCTCCTCTCCTCGGGCAGGTCTGAGTACCAGGCTTGGACGGCCCTGTTGCTGCTGGGCACCTGCCTGCTGTACGGTGTGCGCGTCGCCATGCCAGTCTGCGCCGCCGCCATGAGCCAGGACTTTGGCTGGAGCAAGAGGGAGGCCGGCACTGTGCTCAGCAGCTTCTTCTGGGGCTACTGCCTGACGCAGGTGGTGGGCGGCCACCTGGGGGACCGGTAACCACCCCGCGCTCCCCACCCCAGGCCTGAGGGGCTCTGGGCATGAGGAGGAGGGACCCATGGGGAGGGAACTCCGCACTTTGTGGAGGGAGGTGGCCCTCTCAGCGGAAGATGCGTGCCGTACCTGGGGACACCAGGCCTGGCAGCACCCCAAACCCTGAGGCGGGCTGCGGCCCAGAAGCACAGGGACAAACAGACCAGCCACAGCCTTGCATGCCCAGTTGTGGACGGGCTCCTCCCCCGTAGCGCCCTGTCCCAGAGGAGTCTGAACAGAGGCGGGCCCCAGCCTGCCTGCAAAGTTGTCCCCTGCCCTGTGCCCCTCCAGCATCGGGGGTGAGAAGGTCATCTTGTTCTCGGCCTCCGCCTGGGGCTTCATCACCGTTGCCACTCCGCTACTCGGCCACCTCGGCAGTGCCCGCCTGGGCTTTATAACCTCACGCATGCTCACAGGTCTGCTCCAAGGTAAGAGGCGTCTCCTTGAAGCTGCTGGCATTCAGCTCCTCACCAGGTAGGCTGGCAAGGGGTTTGTGTGTGCCCATGTGGCTAGCTGCCACCCTCTGCCCAGACGTTTGCTCTGCGGGGGCCCTGGACCAGCCCCAGTGGTGACTGCACGGGGCCATGTCTGCAGGCAGAGGGGGGCTGTGGGGCTCCCCGTCCTGCGTGGAGGGTACCTCACTGCTGGAGAGACTGGACATGGGGCAGCGTTTGCCGGCTGAGCAGTGCTGTTAACAGACATGGAGAGAGGGTTCCAGAAGGAGGGGCAGACAGCACCGGTTCCCAGCATGAACGATGCCACCACAGAAGCATCAAGGGCCCTGTGGACACAGCCGCAGGTTCCTGTGGTCATATCTCTGAGAGGTCCTCTAGATTGGGACTCTAGAACTTTCCAGAATGGGGTTGGGAGGTTGTTGTTTGTTTGTTTGTTGCCAGGCCTGGGTCTTGTACTCAGGGGCCTAGGCACTGTCCTTGGGCTTTCTCCAAGCTGGCCCTCTACCACCTGAGCCACAGCACCACGTCTGGTGTGTTCTATGTATGTGGTACCGAGGCATTGAACCCAGGGCTTCATGTATGTGTGCACTCTACCGCTGGGCCACCCTCTGGGCCCTGTGAGGTCATTTTTTTAAGATGTGAAGGAAGCCATGTTCCAGAGGAAATCTTAGGAGGAAACTTTGTCAAGGAAAGTACAGACAGTGGGAACTGCTGGGAAGGTGTGTGTGCACGTGGTACGTGTGAGGCATGTGAGGATGCTGGGCACAGCAGAGAAGCTGGTGTGCCGGGGTCTGTGCACACTGTGTCAGTGCAAGCACACGCATACAGGGTGCGGCTGGGGGTCGGCGTCCACATGAGGCAGAGGTCTCCCTTACAGCCCCGGTGGCACCTCCTTGTGCCCCTGTCACCACCTGTGCCCCCACCTCCCAGACCAAGTCTGCGGTGGGAGGGACACCCCTGGGGCTCCCCTGGAGTCCAGCCCCTTCCCTGCCCCTCACACCGCTGGCTCCCGGATGACTGCGTCCTTGGCTTGCTACAGGAGTCTACTTCCCCGCCCTGACCAGCCTGCTGACCCAGAGGGTGCGAGAGAGCGAAAGGGCCTTGGCCTACAGCACGGTGGGCGTCGGGTCCCAGTTGGGGTAAGGCTGCTGGAGGTCTGCCTGAGCCTCAGTGGCTCTGCTGGCTCCAGACTGGGTTCCAAGGGTGCTGTGCCTGCTCCCTAGGTCCACACCTGTGGCCACCCACACAGCCAGACAGTGGAAAGGCTCACTGCAGTGGAGCACGGGGGCCGGGGCCGCCTCAGGCCCTCAGCTCCGTGTTACTGGGCTCAGGAGGGAGAGGCAAGGGGCCCCTGTACACAGGGCTGGAAGCTGGCCAGGCAGGCTAAGGCGGGCAGACCTTGAAACAAAGAGCAGAGCAACCAGTAAGGCTGCATGTCAGATAAACCACAGGGATGGTAATTCTACAGAACGAACAGTCTGTGGTCCTGCTGAGCCCCACTGCAGCCAGGCTTCCTGTGGCTTATCAGGCAGTGGAGGGCTCTGTGGGTGACCGGTGGGCCAGGAGAGGAAGCGCTGGCTGCCCTGGGCTGTGGGCCAGGAAAAGGACAGCTTGACTCTGGCAAAGGGCTCTGCGTCCTCTCTGCATCCCTCACCACAGCAGTGACTGTTCCTGACCTGCCATCATCTGGGGACCATGGCAGGAGATGAGTGCACTGCTGAGGGGCACAGAGGACGTGGGTGGCCATGTTTTTGCACATAATGATCTTTCTGGAATGTTATCCTCTATTATATAGGGAGTCACAAAACAAAGTATGGAGGTTTACTCCAGTATGTCCTCAGTTCCTCTTTCTTCTCACTGCCTTTTAGCTGAAAAGATTCACAGCATAAATTATTAACAAGTGGAGATATAGCTCCAGTAGTAGAATGGCAGCCTTTAGCAAAAGAAGCCAAGCATGAGCACAGCGCGAGTCCAAGCCCTAGTACTGGCGCAAACTGTAGATCAATGTAAAGGTCTAGAAGCAAGACATTAAAGGCAGTGTGGGTCCCACAGCAACCAGCCCTGTGTCTAGTTCCTGCCGCTGACCCCAAATCTTCTGCCCAAGCCTCTCCTGAACACTGTGATTCCACAACAAAGCTGTGGCCCCCACATCATCCCCACAGGGGCCATTCACAGGTCTTCTCCTGGGGCCGCCAGCCGAGCCCATGAGCATACTTCTTGTCTGCCCAGGATGTTGGTGATGGGGGCTGCAGGCTCCCTGCTGCTGGATTGGTGTGGCTGGCAGAGTGTCTTCTACTTCTCTGGTGGCCTCACCTTGCTCTGGGTGTGTTACCTGTACAGACACCTGCTGAGTGGAAAAGGTAATGACAGCCCTGGAGCCGGAGCCGGCCCCAGGGCCCCTCCCCTGGCGACCATGGCTTTGCAATGAGGCTACAGCTTTGACTGCAAAGAGGGCTGCGAAGAGCCCTCTAGACCTGAGGCAGCGCTGAACTTGCCTCCGGTCCATTTGATCTGCTGAGGTAGAGCCGGACGCCTCACTGGCAAACACAAGGCAGTGTTTGGATCAGGCTGGCATCAGTAGCAGGAAGGGCCCGGCAGGCCCAGGGCCAGGCCCAGGCAGACACTGGGCTCAATTCCCACAGACACAGAGGCCTATGGGCTGCTCTGCAGAGGCAGAGGTGAGGAGGTGAAGTGTCCAGGGACAGACATGGGTCCCCGAGATCTCTCGCTCATGAGCCACTTGCTCCCTCAGACCCCGTCCTGGCCCCGAGTGTCCAGGCACAAGGCCTGCCTGTGGCCAGGCCCTCCAAAGTGCCCTGGAGGCTGCTCTTCCGGAACCCCTCTGTGTGGTGAGCTGAGGCTGGCACAGCTGGGCAGAGCTGGGAGGATGGCCTGGGGGGTGGACAGCACTGAGGGTCCAGCCTGGACTCCCCAGTGAACTTCACGGCGGGGGGTTGGCAGCCAGGGGGAGGACAGGATAGGCTAGGGACCGGCCTAACCCCGTGCTCTGCACAGGGTGGCCATCTTGTCCCAGCTCTCCTCAGCCTGCTCCTTCTTCATCCTTCTCTCCTGGCTGCCCACGTTCTTCAAGGAGACCTTTCCCCACTCCAAGGTGGGTATCCCTGCCTGGGCAGTGCTTGCACAGCACAAGGACAGCTGCGGGTTGGGTGCCCACCACAGCCGGGCTTGGCTGCAGATGGATTCCAGGGCCCTGCCTGTTGGGTCCCCAACACCCTCTGCGCCTAGGTCTTAGATGGCTCTGCTCGGGCAGTCCTAGGCTGTGGGCACAAGCTTCCGCATCCTGTACCCTTGTCCTACCACCTGGGACAGCCCCTGCCCCTGGTCTGGCGGGTCCCCTAGCTGCACATTCCCAGGAGAGGACAGGTCAGCTCTATGCACGACTTGGATGATCCTCAGAGGGCCTTGGGGTGGGGATGGGCTGGTGGACATGTCCTGGCTGGCTACCCTACTGTTGGGTCCCTCCGACAGGGTGGGCATGCATGGGCAGCCACCTCGCCTTGTGTCTCCGTGGTGGCTGGTGCTACCTGGCCTCCTTTCTGCAGGGCTGGATCTTCAATGTCGTGCCCTGGCTAGTGGCGATTCCGGCCAGTCTGTTCAGTGGGTTTCTCTCTGACCACCTCATCGCTCAGGGTGAGTCTGGATAGAGCATGGGGTCCCTGGCCGGAGCTACACTCCCTATGCCTTCCTACCCAGAGGGGGTTCAGCCACAGTGATGGGCGGGGCTGGGACGGAGGGGCTTGGGCTCCTGCCTGGGGCCACGGGAGGCTGGAGTCCCCTGGTCTCCTCTGGCCAGGCAGGGGAGGAGCGACGAGGGAGCCTTATCTCACACGGTAACCTCAGAGCACCCTCCCGGGATCCAGGCAGCCCCTGCCTTTTGCGGAGAGGAGAGGGAAGCTGGTGGGTTGAGAGGTCCAGGTCCCAGGCCTGCTCTTGAGCCCTCCACTTCTCCAGAGCCATGTCCTCACACACATACGTAGAGGACACGTGTGGACATGCATGCACACCCTACAAGAGTAATGACCACGTGTTGTGGAAATGCAGACAAAATGGGACTCATTGGCCGGATGTCGGCACCTCTTTAACCATCGAGGTGACCGCCCTTCCCCACGTCCTGTCCACATGGCCTCTTATCCACATTTTTGTCCGCTGTGTCCATCTGTGTGGCTGCTCTTCCATGCTTTCTGTCCAGGCAGAGGCCACCCAGTCCTCTAATGCACACGTATTTAGGATGGAGGTTGGCATGCGTGACACAAAGTATCCTTGTCCCGGGACCTGAGGCATAGCCCTGGGGCAAGTGGGACCCCACTGGGGAAACACCAGCAGGGCTCAGCCCGGACAGATCAGCGGGAACCCACCCTTGATGTGTCTCTCTGCTCAGGTTTCCGAACCATTGCAGTGCGCAAATGCATGCAGGTAGGAGGCCACCAGGCTGGTTTACTCTAGACATCATTGATCTGATCCCCTGGGCCCAGGGTCATGCACCCAAATCACGTGGTTTCGGGAACCAGGCTGGGTCAAGGCCGTAGGCCGGGAAGGCTGCAGACACTGCTGGCACCTGGACCCGAGAGTGGCCAGTGAGGTGTGGGGGGCTGCTGGTGCATGCTCTGAAGTCAAGGTGGGAGGCCAGCCCTCGAAAGGCGTTCTCGGCCACCACGTACTTCAGAGCACCTCTCATTCCCCATCCCGCCAGCTGGCTCTCTTGTGGAGCCTCCTCCAGGTGCCCTGAGGAGGCCCCAGCCTGACTTGCGGTCAGTGCACGAGGTGGGACGGAGCCAGGAGGGGCCGTGTGGGCCTGGATCGGTGCTCCTCCCAGGGCTCTCCCCCAGGTGGTGGGTCTCGGCCTGTCAAGCATGTTTGCCCTGTGCCTGGGTCACACCAGGAGCTTTCCCAAGGCTGTCATCTTCGCATCCGCTTCCATCAGCCTCCAGACCTTCAACCACAGGTGAGGGCCTGCAGCCCAGGCTGCCGGAGCGGGGCCGGCGTCACAGGACACAGGCCTGTGTGACGGCCGGGCAGGGTCCAGGAGCAGCCCACCGCCAGCCTCGCTGCCCTGCGCCCAGTGGGCAGCTGGGGCTTCTCTCAGGATGGCTCCTCTGACCCAACCACTTCTGGGCTGTGCAGCCACAATTGCATCTAGATGTCCCTGTAGTGTGAGGACATCAGTGACCTTCAAATCGCACTGCTTCAAATCCTGCAACCCTGTGCCTGCCTGGGGGAGGGGAGCAGGCCAGGGGCAGGGTGGCTGGGCCTGCCTGGGGGAGGGGAAGAGGGGGGGCAGGTGGGATGGGCCTGCCTGGGGGAGGGGAGGAGGGGGGGCAGGTGGGATGGGCCTGCCTGGGGGAGGGGAGGAGGGAGGGCTGCAGTCCTATCTTCTTTCCTGTTTCCCACAGTGGCATTTCTGTCCACATCCAGGACCTGGCCCCTTCCTGTGCTGGCTTTCTGTTTGGTGAGGCCATGGGCTCCCCCCAGCCTCACCCTGGGGACTGACTCCGGTGTCAGCCAGGCGGGGGGGCCAAGGGCCAAGTGCTGGGCGCTTTGGGGCATATCTGATGGCCCTCGTCTCTGATCTGTCCACAGGTGTGGCCAACACTGCAGGGGCCTTGGCAGGTGAGTGGTGGCCTTTCAGAAGCAAGACTTAGGGGTCTTCTGCCTTCACTGCAAACACATCTGGGGCCCGCGTGGAGGCTTGGGCCTCACTCCGCTGGCTCCTCCAGCTCTGCGAGGTTGGCGTGCAACCTAACTTCCAGGGGGTCTCAGGTCTGGGTGGGGCACGGACCCCAGGCTGGCTCAGGGAGAGCACAGTGCTATCTGCCCAGGAGCCGCCTGGCGCCTGGCCTGCATGTGTGTTGGTCCCTTGGTTTAGGGACCTTCGGGCTGCTGCGGTGCGGGTTGAGGGAGCCCCTCCTCACCTCCAGCCACCTCCCCTGGGGAGACCATGGGAGGAGGAGACGCGTGACAGGGTGACTGTCAACGGTGGTGAAGTCTCTGGGTCTAAGACGGCCCTCCTGAGTCAGCAGCTCGGACCCTCCCTCGGATTTGCTGTGGGGCGGGTGTGGCCGGGCTGCCCTGTCCCGGGAGCTCGGTGGGCAGCGAGAGGCGGTGAGCCGGCCCGGCAGGGCAGAGCCCTCAGCCTGCGCCTCTCCCGGTCCAGGTGTCGTTGGCGTGTGTCTGGGTGGCTACCTGATCGAGGCCACAGGCTCCTGGACGTGTGTCTTCCACCTGGTGGCCATCGTCAACAACCTGGGGCTGGGCACCTTCCTGGCGTGTGGACAGGCCCAGAGAGTGGACCTGAGCTCTGCCGGGGAAGACGTCTAGCCCCCGCCCACCTGTCCCGCCAGAGCCCCGGGGCCCGCGGCCTCAGAGACTCCGTGTGCCACCACTCTGGGGTCCACAGTGGCGGGAGAGGCCCGTCCTGGGTCAGGACAGCCTCCCTGCCTCTTGGAGCCGCAGGAGCCTCCGTTGCCCTGCTTGCCAGCGAGCTGCTGGTGCTCCTTATCAGTGTGGGTGTGAGAGCTGTCTGCAGCCAGCCCCGCCCGCCCGAACTCACAGCTGCCGCTGAGGATAGGAGGGGGGGCGCAGGAGAACCTCCCCTCCCCTGCCAGGGGCCTGGGGTAGGGGAGTGCGGTGTGCTGCAGGGTGATTTCCAGGGCATTCCACCCTCCTGCCCAGTCCTGCCAACCCACGATAGCTGCAGATATTGCTGGTTGTTCCAGGGCAGAGCCCTCTCCACCCCAGGATCCTCGGTGTTAGATGGCAGCCGGGCTGCCAACCCAGCCTGCAGGGTGGGCAGTGAGTGTGAGGAGACCCCTGCCACACCATCTCCCCTTCCCGTGGGGAGCTTGGCACTATGGATGCATGCATCCTGGTAGGCAGGCGTCTGGTGCCCCAGGCTGCCTGAACACCCCCCTGCCAAGGCTGTGCCAGCTCACCCTTGTTGGGGTGCAAAAAAAGAGAGCCCTTCTTTCAGATCTTACCTTTCTCCTCTTTTTGTAGCCCTACGAGTGGGTGGTGTCGTAAATTAATGCATTCTGCACATTTCTACTACAGAAAGAAACCATGAAGATATGGAAAATCACACCAAAGCCTTATTTAACTGATGGCTATTAAACTATTGTAAAGATTTAACACTTTGGTGTTTGTCAGTTGTGGGGCTTGAACTCTGGGCGTTGTTCCTGAGCTCTTCAGCTCAAGGCTTCCTCCCTACCTTGAGCCACAGAGCCACTTCCAGTTTTCTGGTGGTTAATTGGAGATAAGAGTCTCATGGGCTTTAGTGCCCGGGCTGGCTCTGAACCACCATCCTCAGAACTCAGGCTCCTGAGTAGCTAGGATGCCAGGTGTGGGCCACCATGCCTGGCTAATACTTTTATTTTCTGAGTGAGCAAGCAGATGGTAAAGGAGCTATAGGAGGCCAGGACTGTGGTGAGCCCAGCACAAGAATCCCAGAGATGACTGATGGGTCAGAGCAGATGCGAGACCCGGGCTGGTTTTCTTGGCCATCCCTGAAGCTCTGGGTTTCTGCTCCTGGTGGGACACACGGCTTCTCAGAGCCCGATTGCATTCTGGAGTGTTTAATCAGAGGTCTGGAAATGGTATGCAACTGTTCCATTTATTTATAAATCCTTCCAGTTTTGATTTCTTATGAAAATCTCCAAGGAAGATTCTTGGTTATGAACTGATCCTGGCCTCCCTGGGTGGGTCCTGGTGACATCTACTGGGCTTCAGAGGACACCACAGTTGGGGACCTGACGCTGGGGTCCACGCCCATAACCACCCCTTCTGTGAGTTCTAGAGAGACAGCCTGTCTCTAGGTCAGCCCCTCTCCCCCCCGCTCCTCTACCTGGATGGGGAGGCTGTTGAGGAGGAGTGGATGGGGAGGCTGTTGAGGAGGACTGGATGGGGAGGCTGTGGAGCAGGACTGGATGGGGAGGCTGTTGAGGAGGACTGGATGGGGAGGCTGTTGAGGAGGACTGGATGGGGAGGCTGTGGAGGAGGACTGGATGGGGAGGCTGTGGAGGAGGACTGGATGGGGAGGCTGTTGAGGAGGACTGGATGGGGAGGCTGTGGAGGAGGACTGGATGGGGAGGCTGTTGAGCAGGACTGGATGGAGAGGCCGTCCTCACCAGGGCTGGGTGCTGCTGGGGAAGGACCTCTGCGGGGAGGGCCCTCGGGGCCTTGGTTGGCAGTGGGCACAGGGCATGTGTGTGAAGAAGAGGCCTGGCACAGGGCCCTCCGATGGAGGTGCAGGGCCTCCTGGGCCACAGTCGGAGACGGTACCCTGAGTGGAACACTTGGGATGGGGAGAAGCCCACTGGCCCCAGCCCCAGGGCCAGCACCGGGAAGGCTCCCCGCCCTCTTCTCAGGAGAGGGAGCCCAGTGCACTAGCCCAGGGCACCAGCGCTCACTCCTCCGCCTGGTCCCAGGCTGGTGTCCTGCGCACAGACTTTTAGGCCCGGACTCCAGGGCTCTGAGGCTGAGCCCCTGGTGCCCAGGTGACTGGCCAGGCTGGGGCCCTGCAGCTCCCCTGCTGGCCCAGAGTCTCTCGGAGCCTCATCTGGCCGGTAGCCGTGGCAGCAGGGGCCTAAGCGTGCCTGGGTGAGGCCCCACAACTCGACAGGGCGTTGTCATGCCCTCTCTGGCTGGCAGAGGGCACTGTCGGACAGGCCTGTTTCTCCTCCAGGCTGGTGGAGGCTGGGTGGACATTCTGGGGATGCAGTGGGGTGCAGCAGGGTTCAGGCCCCCATTCCAGAGCCGGGAACCAGGGCAGGGAACAGCATGGATGATGGCCAGGGAGATGGGGCAGGGGCAGGGGTGAGGCGGAGAGGCGGGACTCCGGAGGAGCCTGGCCTGTGCCCATGTCAGCCTGGGTGTTGCTTGGGGACCTGGCAGGAGCTCGCCTGCTCTGTCCCTGGCCAGGGGTCCCTGCAGCCTGGTGTCCCTGCTGCTCAGCAAGGCCGGGACGTGCGCTTTCCAGCCTGCTTTCAGTAAGAGTACAAGAGGGCGCCTCTACCACTTTGGTGGTTTTGGTGGTTCAGGGGCTTCTCGACACCGTGGCATGCGCTCCAGGCCCTGCCCTCTGCTTGCTCCAGGCACACTGCCACCCTGGGGAGTCCCACCCTGATGGCGGGCCAGTTCCTCCCAGATCCAGAGACTGTGAGAGCCCGTGGTGAGCATTTCCTAGGGTGAAAAGAATAGCATGATGGAGAGAATAAATAGACTATCAAAATGGTATGTGATGAGTGTATTGTGGGGTGCTAAATGAATATGACGTCATAGTATGAGAAGAGTAGAGTAATTACTAAAAAATATATTGTCAGTACAAACTTGTACCTAAAGGCTGTGGACATGGAGATAGCAATGATGACAATGATGACATATGACTGGAGCCATAGGAACGGCCAGGGGCCTGGCTTACATGATGTGGTACCCTAGGAGCCCAGACGCCTTGGCAGAATAGATAGAGCACTAGCTAAGAGATGTCAGAGACGTGAGCCCGCGGTGTGCTGCATGGGCAGATTAGGATTAGGCAAGTTGGGACTAGGAGACAGGAACTAGAGTACAGCGTCAGCTCCGCTACGCTGTGTTAAACGAATAAACTATGTCGCATCCTATCATCTGCCTGCTGGTGAATTACTTCGCCTGCTCACGACATGGCATGGCAGGACTGCTGGGCTGCCTTCGAGATGGGCTGGGAGCAGTAACCCCCAGGCGAGTGTTGTAAACACCGACCCAGAAAACCACACGGACACAGCTGCATAGAAAAGAGCAGGGTTTCGTGTCCGGTCTCCAGTGGGAAAGAGAAGAGCAAAGCGCTGTCCGGCAGGGGAGCAGTTACAGGTGTAGGGGACGGGGACCGGAGGAGGGGCTGGGAACAGGAAATCTTTGTGATTGCAGCTGAGCAACAGAGATGCTAGCCGAGCAGGGGCAAACGGCCTCTAGCTGGCTTATCACCAGGAAACCATCCTCTATCTGGCACTTAGCTGAGACAATACATTCTACTGCTAGGCCATCACGGGGAACCCATTCTGCACTGGGGCACACAGTCAATCCGGGCACCAGAAAGTGTGTGTGACCGGGATGGGCCCCGGGACCAAGGCACCAGCAGGTTGCTGATGCAGTTGGGGCCAGGATAGGTGCAGTTTGGGGTGGGAATGGGCACCGTGGCTGGGCCTGGCCTGCAGATGTCTCAGAATGAAGGCTGTCAACCTAAATGTGGCATCTATGCTTATAGGGGCAAGCCTTGTTTAAGGGCACCTCTGGTCCCCCGGGGAACTTGGTGAGGGGGATGTCCTGGGCAGGGGCTCTGGGTCATGACAGCGAGGGACGTCGGAGGCAGGTCCGGCCCCGTAGCCCTGTCCGTCAGGCTGGCCCCCCGTGGGTGAAGCACCCATCCTGCTTCAGACATGCTTTGACACGCAGATTCCAAGCTATCCATGGCCCCTGTGACCCTTGGAGATGTCTGTGGCTGAGGGGGCCCTGTCCCTGCAGCCAGTGGCCCGAGGTGGACACAGCTCTGCCCTGCCAGTTCTGCGTCTCACAAGGCCCCTTCCCTGAGTCCTCCTCCTCCTGTCTGTCCACCTGCGGGGCCCCGAGGTGAGGTGGTGCCTGCCCGGGTTTCCTGCCTCTGTTTCCTGTCCCCAGACCCCAGGCAGCCCTGGGCAGGTGCCCCCATCTCCTGGTCCCCATAAGTGACACTTTTCTGCCATTTCTTCAAAGCAGGCTCTTTAACGACTGCTTAATATTCATAATTAGTATGTTAATGTCCCTTGGCTGCTCTGTCCCCCTCTCCATTTCTCAGCATTGTCCTTCAGCTATAGGAGGACAGGGCCTTGAGTCCCCCTCCTCCTAGAACACTCCTGGACATCGGCCCTGGGTGCCCAGGCTGGGCTCTGGCCTGGCCATGCTCTACGCTGCTCCTCCCCCCCCCCGCCCGGACCCTCACCAGTCCCCTCAGTGGCACCTGCCAGGGAGAGGAAAGATGTCTGTGAGGTGGAAATAAACTTTGGATGGGATTTGGGATTGAGTCTATTATGTTTAATTGAAAAGAGTCATGAATATTCAGCACTGGAGATGCTGGCACACAGCTACCGTCTGTGATCTGGGGACAGACCCCAGCGTGGGACGGTCCAGGGGGAGCAGTGGTGGGGAAGCTATTAATTGAAATAGCTTCATTAATTAGTAATTAACAGCGGGGTAATGACTATGTCACACATCGTATTTCAGTGAATGCCCTTCATGTGTTATGGGGCCTTTAATTAAAGACGTGCATTTTAATTAAAGGCAGGCTCTGCCCTTTGGCCTTTGGAATACAAAAAACACTCCTGACTTTCAAAGAAGCTAACAGGGAGGTCGATGTCTGCATCACGAGCCAGCACACGAGGGGAGGACCGTCCGGGCCGCGGGGAGAGGCAGGGAGCACCTCACACACTGGCTCCCCTCCCAGCACACGAGGGGAGCACCGTCCTGGGGCCACCAGCACATGAGGGGAGGACCGTCCGGGCCGCGGGGAGAGGCAGGGAGCACCTCACACGCTGGCTCCCCTCCCAGCACACGAGGGGAGCACCGTCCTGGGGCCACCAGCACATGAGGGGAGGACCGTCCGGGCCGCGGGGAGAGGCAGGGAGCACCTCACACACTGGCTCCCCTCCCAGCACACGAGGGGAGCACCGTCCTGGGGCCACCAGCACACGAGGGGACCGTTGGGGCCGCGGGGAGCAGCCGGAGCACTCTGCAGGGCCACAGGAGCTGGCCTGAGGGAGGCTGCAGAGCCCCACCGGGCCGTCCCTGTCCCCAAGCCCTCCTTTGTCCTAAGAGTGACACTGGTTGGCGTCAGCGCCAAACACAGCTTCCCGCTGAAGGACTTGATGGGTCTGCCTGCATTCTCGGTGACAGAGGGAACGGAGCCCTTGCCCCAGGCCACTGCAGTGTGCTGGAGGTGGCGAGGGCAGAGCCCTGGCGCCTTCTCTCTGCCCTGTGAGCGCTGAGGGCCAAGGGCCGTCTTGTGCCGGGGCTGTGTCCGGCTTTTCTCCTCTGCTCGGCTCCCCTGCTCAGGCCACACTGCCTCCACCAGGGAGGAGGTTACAGGCCTGCCTTAGGCCTCCTCCCATGGCCCTTGGCAGTGGGCACTGGCTGAAGAGCACAGGAGTGCCCACTGGGGCCAGGCCTGCTCCTCCTCGTCCCTCTGCCGCGCCCGTGCAGCAGGCTCCGAGAATGTGGTCCACACAGACTGTTGAGGGGTCTTGGTGGCCCCGAGGGGAAGGGGAGTGTTGGTCCAGCCAGAGCTGTGGAGAGCAATGCCCAAGCTGAGTAGGGGCCGGCAGGGTGGGGACGGAAGCTGCTCTCTTGGTCAAGGGCCTCTTCAGGGGACGCCCCAGAGGACAGGGAGCTGGGGATGGGCGCTGGGCCGTGCTGGCCTGTGCCCACCGCGGTGGCCATGGCTGCCCTGGGAGCCCCGCCTCTGGATGTGGATGGCCTGTGCTCACGGTGCAACATGGAGGGAACTTGGCTAACGCTGACCAAGCCCAGGCCTTCTGGCTTCAGCACTGTTTTACAGCCGCTATGTCTATGTGAAGGTCGCACGGGTCAAGATGCCACCAAGCATTCCAGAGACATACGACATAAAATACAGCCTGCCCAATTAAATATTTACTTAGCATTCATCACCGTCCTTCCAGCCTGCAAGGGCTCCCTCTTTCCTCAGGCTGAGAGAACCATACGCAGAATGCAGACTTAAAATTAATCTTCCTTCCTTCCTTCCTTCCTTTCTTGCTTATCTGCTCTCTCTCCTTTCCCTTCCTCTCTCCTCTCCCTCCCTCCCTCCCTCCCTCCCTCCCTCCCTCCTTTCCTGGCTGTCTGCCTTCTTTCTTCCTCCTTTCTTCTTTTGTACCAGTCCTGGGGCTTGAACTTGGGGCTTGGGTGCTGTCCCTGACCTTTTGTGCTCAAGGCTAGCACTCTATCACTTGAGCCACAGCTCTACTTCTAGCTTTTTGGGGGCTAACTGGAGATAAGAGTCTCACGGACTTCCCTGCCTGAGCTGGCTCAGAACCATGATCCTCAGGTCTCAGCCTTCTGAGTAGTTAGGGTGACAGGCTGAGCCACTGTGCCCATCTGGGAAGTGTTTCTCACTGTTCCCTCCTCCCCCAGGAAGGCCAGCCTGCACCTCCCACCCGCCCAGCTGCCACAGGGACTCCGCACACCTAACCTCCACATGGACTGGCCACCCCAGTGCAGTCACACCCAGCGGGCTGTTCTGAGACTGCAGCCCCCTCTTCCACTGGCCTGCTCTTAGGGCAGCCTGTGCACACATTTTCTATGCACTGACAGGAAGCTCTGGGACAGCCCCTGGGGCGTGGCCAATGGGCTCTGGGCCCGCCCCTGGGGCGTGACCAGTGGGCTCTGGGCCCGCCCCTGGGGCGTGACCAGTGGGCTCTGGGACCGCCCCTGGGGAGTGGCCAATGGGCTCTGGGACCGCCCCTGGGGAGTGGCCAATGGGCTCTGGGACTGCTCCTGGGGTGTAGAAAACTGGCTTGGACCTTCCCCTCCCCCTCCACCCAGGGTGTGGTGAGCCTTCAGGAAATACCTCTGGCCCTGGGATGTGGCCAGTAGGCTCTGGGATGTCACTTCCATGGCTGTCAGCTCCCTGGACTTCATTTGGTGACTCTTCATGTGAAATCAGAGTCTGTAGAGGTACCTGGGACTGAGGACCATGTCCGGCGTGCTGTCTGTGCGTCTTGTCTGTCCTGACAGAACCTGCCCTGTGCCCTCTGCTCCAGAGCTATCCAGCTCTGTGCCGGGGTAGCCAGGCTGTTCCTGGTGAGCACACCCCAGCCAGGGGTGCCCTTTCCTGGATCCACCACGGACTCTTGCCAAGATCTCCAGGCTCAGCCCAGCCCAAGGTCCCTGATGGCCTGCTCCCTTCCCTCGGCTCACAGAGCTCCCTTGTCTGCCCCGGTGAACTGGAAGGCTCACCTCTTCCAGCCTTTAACTGAGAGACACTCACGTCCACCACCCGTCACCCCTGTGTCTCTGATGTCAGTGGACCCAGGTGCAGACCAGGCTCCTCCTTCCTGGCATCTCCCAGTCCCCCAGCCCAAGCTGGGAAGTGTCACCTCTTCCTCATAGACTCCTCTGTAGACACAGGTGGGCTGGCCTCCTTCCGTGGGCCGTGCAAAGGACGACTGGACACAGGACACAGGACAGGACACCACAGGAGGAGAGGCCCAGTGCTTCCTGCAGACCTCAGGAGGCCCTCCACAGGGCCTCGGACTGGCCTCAGACCTTTCCCCTGTCTGCACTTAATCAGCAGGGGAGGTTTTCACCAGGGCTGTGTTTGTTGTGTTCTCCACGTTCTGGCTCAGGGTTCACCGCCTCCGTGGTTTGTCTCCGCCGGGTTCTGTTTGGTTTTTAGCGTTTTATTGTTGTTGTCCATGAGCCTTAATGGAGAGTAACGTGGCCTGGGAAGCTGAGAACAGCCCAAAAAATCAGGGCCAGGAGCAGTGGGCTGGGGCCCAAATGAGCTGGGCCAGCTCCCTGACGGGCCAGCCGCTGGCCTCAGTGGCACATACTGGGCTTCCTCTGTCCAGGGGTGGTCGACACTCAGTGCCATCCTGCGTGGTCTCCTCCCAGCGCTGTGCAGTGGCCTGAGTGGATGGCAGGTCCGGCCTGTCCTGGGGTTTCCCTACCCACCCACACAGTCAGTCCATGCTGGACAGATTGTGGACAGCCAGTGGCCTGAGGCCAGTCTCTATCCAGGCCCATCAGCCATCAGAAGACAGGTGTGCATTTGTCACACCGGGTGCAAAGCCACCCGGTCCCCATCGGTGAGCCAGGGACACAGGGCAGCCCTCTTCCTGCAGAGATGGCCTTCTTGCGGAAGGCGGGGGGAACTGTGTACTGCAACGACCTGTCCAGTGCAGGCCAAGCTGAGGCGGACGCCAGGCTCCCGAGGAGGGTGGGCTCTGCTGCTCGCAGCCCTGCCCCTCCACCCCGTGCTGGGAGGCGCCTGTTTGCTCTTGGGCAAGATTCAAAGGGGTTTGAAGAATAAATGTTTTCCTAAGTTTTAGCTGACATTTAATTTTAATGACTTTCTAAACAAAGTAACTGCGGATTTGCGTGTCGTTTTATGGCTTGCTGATGTCTGACAGGTGTTTTGCCCATGTGGGAAGCAGCTGCTGAAAGCATTTTCCTAATAGCTCATAAATAACAAGCCCTTAGCACTCCCTTTGTAGGTGGCTCTGCCAATGGCCAATTTGTTCCTCAGAAGTGGCCACGTTGGCCTGTCAATCAGCTCTTGCCGTAGGCATTTTCTGGTGATTAGAAGCCCCTTGGAGAGTGAGAACTCCAAATTAGTTTTAAATAAAAAATAAGAATATTCATGCTGTGGAACATCTGAAGGGAAGGGAACACAGAACACAGAGTTGCAGCGTGGGTCTGGGTGCCACACGCGGGGGGGGGGGGGGGGCTGCCGGCCCAGTCTCTAGGGACCAGACACAGGCAGCTCAACACAAAGCCACGGAGGCTGGGCAGGGGTGACAGGCTTGGAGCAGGTGGAGACAGAACAGTGGCAATGCAGCTGCCAGGCCACCAGAGTGCAAGTGCTTGTGACCCTGTCTAGGGCACAGTGGCAGGCTCTAGGCAGGCGTGTCTCATGTCCCTGCACCTTCCTTCACTGGGACATGGATGCTTGTCTGTCTGCAGACCCAAACCCAGACCAGAGGCCTTGTTTGCCTGTGGAAAGCCACACACCTGGCCTGGGGCCACCTGAGCCCCCAGCTCCTCACTGGGCAGTAGGCAGGATCCCAGTAGGCATTTGGGGTTCTGGCAGAGGTGAAACCCCTCCACCTGAGTCCTGCGCCAGGCTTCCTGGAGGGCATCTGGCAGAGGTGGTGCATGGCCCAGGCTCAAGAAGGGGTTTCCAGTCACAGCTATTGGAGCTGCCCTACCTTAGCCACCCACTGCGCCAGGGCCAAGACGGCCCAGGCTCTGCGGCTGAGACAGGTCCCCAGCCTCCGACCACCACTCCAGCTAGACCAGCAGGCCCTTCCCGTGCTCCCTGGGCCCACCCAGACCTTCTGTCCTCCCCTGGTCACCAGTCTGTTGCTTCAGGGTCTCTACACAAACCACGGCCCTGCCTGGACTGCCCCAGTCCCCTCTTCCAGGAAGCCTTCCTTCCTTCCTTTCTGAAGGAAAGGAAAGTGGACGATGCCAGGGCGTTGCCCACATTCTCCATAGCCCTGGCAGGCATTCTCTGCTCCGTCCCTCACTTCGCTCATTCTGGATACGGCGTGGGAATGGACAGATGGAATACATGGCCCTCATGCCTGCCTCCTTCGGCTGAGACCAGGTGTCTGTGCGCTCTTCTTTTTTTTTTTTTTTTTTTTTTGCCCCTTTCTCTTTCTGGCCCTGCTCACTCCGGCCCGGCCAGCTCTCGCTTGCTCCTGGCTCTGCTCGCTCCGGCCTCGCTGGCTCTGGCTCGGCTCGCTCCCGCACGCTCCGGTCCTGTTCGCTTCGGCCCCGCTCGCTCCGGCCACCACTCGGTTGGGCTCTGTTCACTTCAGCTCAGCTCGCTTCTTTCGTTCTCTGTCGCCGTCGCAGTCTTGTCTCTGCCACTTTTCCGGTTTGGTTGTGTCTCGTCTCTGCCACTTCCGGCTTGGTTGTGTATGTGGGATACCGAGGAATCGAACCCGGGTCTTTGTGCATGCTAGTCAAGCACTTTAACTGCTAGGCCAAACTCCCGGGCCCCCTGTGCGCTCTTCTTTAATGGCTGAGGATCCCCTGCCGTGTGTGGCTCGCACGGTGCCCATCAGCTCCCTCACTGCCACCCTGGGTCCAGCTCTTTCTGTAGAAAGTGGTGCTGACAATCGCATGCCCAGCGTTTGTTTGAGCTGTTTTCCCATGATTCCCTTGTCCTCTGGTTTCTCTTACTGGTGGAATGAAGGGAGCTGAAGCCCGAATGCAGAAAATTCTGACCCCCACAGAGAAGGACTGTGTCCTGGCCTGGGTGCTGGCCTGGGTGCTGCCTGCCCTGGCCTCCCCTCTGGAGCCCCACTTGATAGCAAGCACTGGAGATTCCTTGCTGGAGTGGTCGAGAGTGTGTATCTGCCAGGACTGTGCCCCTGCCACACCACTAAATATTTTAGCAAAGGAAAAGTTTTAAACGTGTGGCCAGATGTCCAAGTTGACAAAATGCTTAAGGCGTTTGCCGGATGAAAAGCCAGAGCCCTGGTAGAAGGGGACTGAAAGCTTGCCCGAGGCAATTGTGCAATATTAAAAACATTCCGGCTCCTCTGTGCAGGCTGGGAAGATGGAGGTTTGAAGCAGGCGTCCATCTGTCGCTGCCGCCTGGCCTGACACTCAAAGCAGGCCCATCGTGGGGCCCGAGTGGGCGCGGGAGGCTGGGAGCTGGCCTGACAGAGAGGGAGCACCACGGATTTGCAGGAGCTGGGCCTGCGGTGGCCTGGTGCAGACTCACAGAGAGAATGGCCTGCCCAGCAGTGGCTCCCTGCTGTGCTTATCAGAGATTAACTGCTTCCTAGCCAACTCTGTTCCCTGGTCCCCAGAGGCCAGTACAGAGGCCCAGTTCCCTCCTGAACAGAGGGTGGACATAGACCCAGGACCCCCACAAAACCAGGTGTCTGTCTACACTGGCTCCGAGGGGCAGGGGGACAGGGCAGACCCTGGATGCAGAGGGAAACTGAGAGAGTGCCAGGCATCTCTTAAACAAAGAAAGAAAGGATCATCTGAGCACATTGGGCTGGACTCCATCAGGATCACCCGAGAACACCTGGCTGGACTCCATCTGGATCACCCGAGATCACCGGGCTGGACTCCATCTGGATCTGCTGAGATCACCGGGCTGGACTCCATCTGGATCACCTGAGATCACCGGGCTGGACTCCATCTGGATCACCTGAGATCACCGGGCTGGACTCCATCTGGATCACCTGAGATCACCGGGCTGGACTCCATCTGGATCTGCTGAGATCACCGTCCTGGACTCCATCTGGATCTGCTGAGATCACCGGGCTGGACTCCATCTGGATCACCTGAGATCACCGGGCTGGACTCCATCTGGATCACCTGAGATCACCGGGCTGGACTCCATCTGGATCACCTGAGATCACCGGGCTGGACTCCATCTGGATCTGCTGAGATCACCGTCCTGGACTCCATCTGGATCTGCTGAGATCACCGGGCTGGACTCCATCTGGATCACCTGAGATCACCGGGCTGGACTCCATCTGGATCACCTGAGATCACCGGGCTGGACTCCATCTGGATCTGCTGAGATAACCGGGCTGGACTCCATCTGGATCTGGTGAGAACACCGTCCTGGACTCCATCTGGATCTGCTGAGATCACCGGGCTGGACTCCATCTGGATCACCTGAGATCGCCGGGCTGGACTCCATCTGGATCACCTGAGATCACCGGGCTGGACTCCATCTGGATCTGCTGAGATCACCATCCTGGACTCCATCTGAATCACCTGAGATCACCGGGCTGGATTCCATCTGGATCACCTGAGATCACCGGGCTGGACTCCATCTGGATCACCTGAGATCACCGGGCTGGACTCCATCTGGATCACCTGAGATCACCGGGCTGGACTCCATCTGGAGTAGCTCACAGCCTGTATGATCCGGGGTGTTTTACAATCTGGGGTGATTTTCTAGCTGCTGTGTGCATGTGGCCATGTGCAGGTCTCTGGGCAGACAGGAACCCCAGGAGAGGCAGAAGCATTGGTGTAGACACCAACTACTGCTAGCGCTTGCCATGGGTGGCCAAGGAGATGTCCCCAGTGGACCCCTGCCACCCTCCTGTGAGCCCTCCTCATCTCACTTGGCCCTCACAAGGTCAAGTGACCCTGAGAACACCGGGCTTTCCAGGCTGGGCTGGCGTCCTCCACGTCCTGGTGACTGGACTAGCAAGGCATCATGGACTCCACTCGTGGCAGGCCCTGTCTGCAGTGCATCTGGCTCTGGCTTTCTCCTCTGGGGAAGGTGGCTGCATATGTGTCCTTTTTGGTTGTTGCAAGGACTCAGTGAACTCATGTGGCCCTGGAGGCCAGCCACTCCCAAAGCCAATCTATGGGGAGATGGCTCAGGCCCCTCAGCTGCTCTGGCCCCTGAGCCCAAGGTGGGGACAGGCTCTGCTCATGGTCCATACTCAGATGTCCTTTCTTGACCTCCGGGTGGACTGGCCAGGGACGTGGCTGGAGGGAGGGGACCCGGGCAGGGCCTCTGCTAGCTGACAGCATCGCCAGTGATGCCACAGGTTTCAGATCCAGTGTGATGTGGGTGAGAAGCAGCAGTGGAAGGGCTCTCACCCATCGGTGCGGCAGCAGCAGTTAGGGAATGTGCCTCAAAGGGCGCGGTCAGACCTCAGGGTGGAGCCTGGTGTCTGGGGCTTGGACCCCCTTTACTCCAGGCCTCACAGCCCAGCAGCTGGGCCTTTCCCTCACCACAGCCTAAAGCTGGCTCCCCCCTGATTTCTACTGGCCAAGGCTGGTCCTGCTGTGCGGGAAGCACGGAGAGGCGGGGAAATGTGGTTCTAGCCAGGACCAGTCCGCAGGCACCACAGCGTCCCCCCCCTCCCGCCCCCGGCAGCTTTGCTGGCCTGGCCTTGTGGTGGTTTCTGTGAGGAGCAGGCCTGCCCCACTGTCTGTTGTCTGCCACTCATGCAGAGGCCTGGGCCCCGGCGCTGGGGAAGTGCACCTCCAGACTGCACCCCTCCTAGAATTCGGGGTGCGTTTAATATGTCTAATGTGCAGGGAAGCAGATCAGCATTCCAGGTCAGTGCCCAGTACGTCATGAGGGCAGCTGCTCCGTCCATCTGGACGCTGCTCAGCCTCCTCCCTGGCAGGCTCAGCCCACAGGTCACCCACCGGGGCCTGCGGCTCTCATCAATTGAGTGGTTTGGGATTAAAGTGGGAGCCAACGACAGGGCACTGATCTCTATTAATTCTCAGCAAAATGAAAATTGCAAGGCTTCGCCTAGGTCGTTGCAGGGCCGATGCTATCCTAGTCTCATCCCTAGCACCCCGTGGCTGGGTGGTGAATGCTGCCATGGGGGGATCTGGGTCGCCCTGTGTTGCCAGAAAGTGGCCCCAACAGTGCCCCGGCCCCATGTGTGGGGTCCTCCTGGAACAACACCAGGCCCTGCCCTGATTTTGTGCCCACATGTGTGCCTGATCCTGGGCTTGAACTCAGTCAGGATCAGGCTACCCAAGGCCGGCATGCTACCATTGAGCCGTCCCACAGAGTCTCACAGACATTTTCGCCCAGGCTGACTTTGAACCATGATCCTCAGATCTCAGCCTCCTGAAAAGCTAGGATGACAGGGTGAGCCACCAGCGCCCGGCCTTGTTTTGTTGATTAGAGAATCTTCAACTGAGAACAGCAGGGGAAAGTTGAGCAGGATTTGAGTACAAACAGCAACAAAACCATAAAAACCCTCCCAGATTCCACCTCCTCGAGGTAGCAGTGATTAAATAATGTATTTCCTAGTTTAATTGTGTTTCATGAGCTACGCGATACTTGGTTTCCTTCCTTCCTTCCCTTTTTTTCTTTTCTTCCAGTCCTGGGCTTTTAGCTCAGGGCCTGAGCACTGTCCTTGGGTTTTCTCAAGGCTAGAGCTCTACCACTTGAGCCTCAGCACCACTTCCAGCTTTTCTATGTATGTGGCACTGAGGAATAGAACCCGGGTCTTCATGCATGCTAGGCAAACACTCTACCACTAGGCCAAACTCGTAGCCCCCTTCCTTTTTTTTTTTTTGTTGTTGTTGGAGACTTTCTTTTTCTTTTATTTTTATTGTAGAGATGATACACAGCGGTGTTACAGTTATCCGAATCAGGCAGTGAGTATAATCTTGTTTGAACTACGTCTCCCCTTCCCTCATTGTCTCCCAGTTTTCCCCTCTCATCCCCACCCACAAGATGTCTACTTCATTTTCTACCTAGTGTCTAGTGAGAATTACTGTCTTCTTCCTTCCACACCAAGGTTTGAATTCAGGGTCTCACTTGCTCGACTTCTCTTGCAAATCTGCTGGCGCTCTACCACTCCAGCCTGGCTTTTTTGTGTTGTTATCTTGGCTAGAGTCTCCCAGGCTTTTCTCCCCAGGATCAATGGCTTCAAACTCTGGTCTTCTGGATCTCAGCCTCCTCGGTGGCTAGCACTCCAGGCTTGAACCACAGGAGCTCAGCAGCACAAGCACTTCCTGCTTCTCTCTGACTGGGCTGTAGCCCACAGTGCTTAGGTTTCCAGACAGGGGCTGGAGGCCTGCGCTCCCATCCTGTGACGCTGGGGCCCCTGCCTCCTCAGGCCTCCTCAGGCTTCACCCCTGCTTCGTTAGCTCCTCGGAGGCCTTTTATGGGTAAGATGGGTGGGAGCCAGCCCTGGCCCTCCCTTTCTGCTCTGTTTCCCCTGGCCAAGCCAATTGCCTGTCCTTGGCTGCCTCTTTGGTTCTCAGAGGTCTCTTTAGGCATGCTTGCCAGGTTCCTCACAGTCCCAGAATTGCAGGCAGAGCAGTCTTCGAAAAATCTCCACACAGAACTATTTTTTAAGTGTGTGTGTGTGTGTGTGTGTGTGTGTGTGTGTGTGCGTGTTTAGCAGGATCGAACCCAGAACGTTGCACTTGCTAGGCAGGCTCTTTGCCCCAGAGCCACATTCTAGCCCATCCACACAGAACTGGGTATTCCAGCAAAGGTCAGACAGGACTGGTTGCTTCACCTTGCAAATGTCTCTGTGCTGCAGAGGCCCCGCCTGCTACTCTTACAAACATCACGAAGAGCCGTGCTCTGGAAGGCAGAGAGCCTCTGTGGGCCACAGTGGGCCAGTCCAGTAGGAACCTTTGGATCCCACCCCACTGGACCAGAGCGATGTGACAGGCTGAGCTGCCTCAGCAGGGAATGTCAGCTCTGCCATGCTGTGCTGAGTTAAGAGGCCAGACTGAGAGCCCTGGAGCTCTGGAGAAGCTGGGCTCGGGAGGGCTCGGGACCATGGCTGTGTGTCAGGGAAGCAGGTACAGGGCAGGCATGCCGTCCGTGTGCACGGAGGGGTCTCATCACGGGTGTGCACCCCGATGACGTGACTGAGAAAAGCAAGTCATGGGAGACAGGCAGTGGCGGCACAACTTTGAAATCCCCTTGGTGATCCCACTGGAGTGTAAACTGAAAAATGGTTAGGAAGAAGCTGAGTGTGTAGCTCAGAGGCAAAGCTTCCGTCTAGAACGTGCAAGGCCTCAGGCTCAGCCGTGGCACCATTCAGTGAAGGTGAAGCCATGAGTGTCCTGTGTATTTTACCACGATGGAGGAGGAGGGGGGGGAAGGAGGAGGGGGAGGAGGAGGGGGACAAGGAGGAGGATGAGGAGGAGGGAAGATGGCCTGTGGAAGAATAAGCCATCTGGAGAAGAGCCACACTCCCCCCTCCCCCCCCCCCCCCGGCATATTCTGTAGGACAACAATCTTTGTGCTTGTGGTCACAGGAGCCACCGCTGTTTCTCAGCCAGGGACCTGCAACAAGGAGCCACGAGGCTGTGGCCACAGATGTCACAGCAGGAGCCATGGGCTGCCCCCTGGCTGGAGGGTGACCTCCAAGGGGTGCCTGCCCATGTGGACAGTGCACACAGCCGGCCCCATCTGCCCTGCAGGAGCCCAGGCTGATGAGGAAGAGACCTGAGCACCACGCCCCAGCCTGCTTCTGCAGCGCCAGCTCACATTTCCCTGAGCAGGGACTCACACAGTCCCTTTCTGCCCAGTGCACGTGGGGTGTGGGGTCTCTGGCCTCAGCTGGCACACCTGGCAGCTCCCATGCTGAGGGCACCCTGTGTGGCATGGAGGCCTGCCTGATGGGGCCTCTGATCCTGCTGGTTTATTTGCAGTTATGGATTCACCTATGTGGTAGGAGCGGGGGTGGGGGGCACAAAGGAAGCGCCCTCCTTGCGGGATGTGTTGGAGCAGGCTGCAGCTGCGAGGAGAATGCTAACGAGGAGGTGTCCTTGGAGCCGGCTGCCTCCCTCATCAGTGAGCACAGCCACTGCTTCCTTGCAGTGGTGGGAACGGCCGCTGAGTGCCCGTGGCAGCCTGGGGGAGGCACACACCCCAAAACAACACTGGAACCTCACTCAGTGGAAATCCGGGGCGAGCAACCCCACCTCTTCTAAAGCCTGGCTATTACCTGCAGTGGGGGAAGGCTGGCCAGGCTGGAAGGAGGCCCCCCTCCCTGAGTAAGGCAGGCACCCCATTTCCTGTAGGCCCCTGGTCTGGGGACACAGTTTACGCCATGTGTCTCAGAACACATGCCCACGGGATCCTGCTGCTGCCTGCAGCCCTGCGCCCCCCAGTACCCTTCCCCCAGTGCCAACTGAGAACCCAGTTACTGCTTCCACCCCACAGTCACCTGGCTTGGCCTCCCTCCCAGTTCCGCTCTCAGTCAGTCTTCCTACACGACTGTGCTGTGTTCCCCAAAATGGTCTCTGACATGCAGGTGCTCCCTTCATGCTGGGTGGGGCTCTCCCCAGGGCCCCCTTCCTCCCTCCGCCTCAGCTCAACCTAAGAGGCTGTCTCCCTTGGGAGCTGGGACCCCAGGGCTGGCCTGTTCCCCCGGCGTCTGTGTAGCCCAAGGGTGCCAAGGTCTGGGAAGCCTGGGTTCTGCTCGCATCCCTGCAGGGGCCACTGAGAGGCCCCAGGAGGACAGCTCATGGGTCCGCCGAGGCGAGCCATGGAGGGGACGTTCTGCCTGGCCTTGGGCTGTGTTCCACTCTGCACGTGGCTGGTGTGGGAGTCATGGAGAGCAGGAGCTGGATAGGAGGCTGGGCAAATCTGCCCTTTCTGCACCAGCCATACACAGACCATGGAGGCGAAGGCATTTGCTCTGGAAACCCATGTTTTCTCACTTATCCGTAATGGCTGAGGTGTTGACTCCAGGCCGTTTCCATAGAAACGGGCTCCTGTGTCCTGGGAGCCCCGCGCTGTGTCGAGGTTGGCCCAGGGCAGCTCTGCCATGGCTCCTGGCTGGTCTTGAACCCCAGGGACTCGTGCTCCTGGCTCTTCCCACACTGAGCACGAGTGCCCAGGCATCTGGGGATTGCAGGCTGTGCCCATCCACCCACAGGCACTCCAGCCTGGCGTGGGGCCTTCCGCCCACCCCGCGCCAGTCATCAGCAGAGCCTCACCACGCCCTGGGCCACCTCTGATCCTCATCAGCTGTGGGGCTGGCGCCCCTGGGCACAGGCAGGCTGAGAACTCAACACCCCAGGCGTCTGCTGGGAATGTGAACGGCAGTTTGGTCTCCTCGAGTGACACCCTGAGACCATCTGTGTTCAGGGATTTCCTAGAGTCGGAGCCGTCTGTGGCCAGAAAGCAGGAAGCACCAGAGGAATGCGTCCTGTCAGATGCCTCTCGGCCATCGGGAGACATGCAAGTCCTCAATGGCTCAGGGTCGAGGCCAAAAATCCAGACTTGCTGAGGCCTCATTAGGGCAGCCAGGGCCATGGGTGTGGACACAGAGAGAACCAGAGGCCCTGGGAGGGCCATCCACTTTGAGCTCATTGCTTTAGACAAAGTGGGGCTTGGAGGCAGAGGGAGCCTGGTGAGGTGGGGTTGGGTGGGGCGTGGGCATTATCAGAGGCGCTGACCACTCCTGGGTAACCTCACCTTCCATCAGTGGCAGCCGAGGTGGCGCAGGCAATCAAGGCACCCCAGTGCTTGGGGTGAGGGGCTCACAGGCCGGTAGAGTGTTGCCGTGTGCTGTGCTTTTTGGAAAGTCTGTGGCCTTTGCATCCCATGTGGACATGAGGCAGAGGGCAGCCGCTGGGCAAGGCCACATGTGGACATGAGGCAGAGGGCAGCCGCTGGGCAAGGCCACATGTGGACATGAGGCAGAGGGCAGCCGCTGGGCAAGGCCACATGTGGACATGAGGCAGAGGGCAGCCACTGGGCAAGGCCACCTTGCTTAGAGATCTCTGCCCACTCATGCCCCCTTCTTGACCTCAGGTGCCCCGCAAAATCGGCCTTTCCACGTTCTACGAGTCAATACCCCGCAGGCTGTTCCCACTGGATCTGGGCACAGGCATGGTAGTCAGAAAATAATGACTCCACAGGGCCTGTCAGTCACGCCACATAGCCCATGGGAGCTTGCCCCGAGCCCACACAAGCCAGGCTTCACTGGCATGCCAGTTCTGCCAAGCCTCGATTTGGCCAGTGGCTTGAGTAGAGCAGCAGCCATAGCCTTTGCATGTATGGTCAGCACGGGAGAGAGGCAGCTGCTTCAAACGAGGCAAACCCTCCACAGGTGAGGGGTGGAATCCAGGGCCGTCAGAGCCCCGTGGGTCTGGGTTTTGGTCACAGTGGGCATCCACCCTCCCACCCTGCGGCTCCCTAGGCTTGGGTAGGATCTTGAAGGCAAGCTGGAGTGCTAAGGGGGCCCGGGACTTGGAGGAGGTCTGGTCACCAACGCAACTCCTCTTTGAAGGCAAGGGGCTGACAGTGGCTCTTCTCGCTGCCTGCACCAAGCCTCACTGCACTTTGAAAGAAGATTCAGTGAGTCGGGGTTAGGAGAGAAAGGCGAGGACATTGTCTCAGCTGTGAACTCGTCCCCTGGGTAGTAGGTCACATCCTGGTTATCGTTAAACCAAGGGAGGAAGCAGAGAGCACCCAGAGAACTCAGTGGCAGTGACCCCGAGTTGCCCGCCTGTCCCCCGGCACCCAGCCACACCTGGCCACTGAGCAATGTGAAGGCTTTGTGCCCCAAAGGCAAGAGTCCATTCCTTCAAACTGCTGATTACATGTGGGATTACATGCGGAGATGACCCCGTTTATCAAGAACATCAATATTACCCTTTTCAGTTCACTTTTTTTTTTTTAAATTGTGGTCACCAGCAGACATCAATTTTACTCTGTATGGAACAGTGTAACCGAGAAGGCTTGTAGGGTCACAGAGGCCTGGGGCTCAGGGCACGCCCAAGCACCAGCGCCCGAGTTTCCAACACAGGCAACCCCCCCCCCCACACACACACACTCACTTCACACCGTGTAAAATCTGCTGTTTGGCCCGCCTGCCACACAAGGTCAGTCTAGAACTACAAGAAATGAAGACTTGTGATGTGTGCACCATCAGCAAGCATCCTTGGATGAGAACGCAGAGAATTCCCAGGAGTTCTGGACTAGCTCCATATCACCTTCCCCGTTTGTAGACAAGGGCTAGAGAAACAGCTAAGCAGCTGACACACGTTTCCCAGTAACTGGAACTTTGAGCTAAGAAATGACAGGACACTTTGATAGGTGGAAGCTTCTCACCTAAGAGAAGAAGAGGCTTTTGTCCCCTCGCCCTTTTGTCCTGAGTCTGTGGAGGGTGGCATCTGCTAGTGTGCCCGCCGGGGGACGTCAGAGACTTCTGGGTGCTCGAGCAGGTGTCCCGAGATCGCAATGAATTGTTAGACACGACGGGTGGTGGCATTCACGTTTAATCCTATTGTCTTTTCAGAATACGTTGAAATCAAATACCCGACATCTCCGGTCTTGATGAAGAAGCACGGGTCTCTGCTTCAAGTTATGATCTGTAAGCAGCTGATGAAGTTGATGCGGCGCTTGGAGAGCTGCTTCCCGCCTCCTGCGATTGCCCTGGGACTGACCGGCCGTCTGCAGCTCTCAGCTTTCTGGTGACCGAAAGGGACAGTCGGGACTTTTTAAAGAAAAAGTGGAAATTAGCAGACACGGCACCAAGCGTCTTCACTTCGCAAACACGAGGGGCTGTCCGAACCCCGGGCCGGGCGGGGGCCGAGGGCGGCGGGGCCACGGCGGGGCCGGGCGCGGGCTGGGGTCCTGCGGGCCGGCGCCGCGCACTCACCCGGGCCGGCTCCTCCCTGGCCGGGCGCCCGCGTCCTCCCCGCCCCGTCCTCGTTCCGGTCCAGAGACGGGGCCCGGGGCAGATCCCGAATCGGGGCAGAAAGAAAACGAGCCGAGTCCTCCGAGTGGAAATGCGCGGGCTGCTGCCCGCCCGTGGCCGCCCCGACTGCCCGCGCCTCCGCCCGGCCGCGGCCGTTTGGCCGGGTAAGGAGAGAACGAGCCCCGCCGGGCCCGCCGGGCGGCGCAGAGCCGTCCCCGCCCCGCTCCCGGCTCGCCGGCCTTCCGGGAGCCGTCCGCGTCCCGGGCCGGGCGCCCCGGGCCGAGGCGCGGCGCGGGGCGGGGTGTCGGGTCCCGGCGGCGCCGCCGGGGCGCGGGAGCTGCAGGACCGCGGCGTCACGGCTCGTCGTCGCAGCGTTTGCAGAGCGCCGGCCCCGGGAAGGCGGAGCACTTGTCCGGGCAGGGCCCGAGCGCGGCGCCCGCCGAGAAGGGGCACAGGGCGGCCTGGGCGAAGGGCGCCAGCGGCGCGGCGGCCACGGGCGGCGCCAGGCCCTGGCCCTGGTTGAGGAAGGCCACCAGGCGCCGCATCTCGTCCAGGGCCTGCGCCTGCATGAGGATGTAGTTCTTGGCCAGCAGCAGCGTGGCGATCTTGGAGAGCTTGCGCACCGACGGGCTGTGCGCGTAGGGGATGACGGCGCGCAGCCCGTCCAGCGCGTCGTTCAGGTCGTGCATGCGCCGCCGCTCCCGCGCGTTGATGCTCAGCCGCAGCGAGCGCGGCTCCCGCGGCCGCCGCCGCCCCTCCGCCGCCCCGCGCCGCCGCCGCCGCCGCCGCTCGAAGCCGTCGTCCTCGTCGCCGCTCGGCTCGTCGCCGCTCTCGGCCGCCGCCCCTGCGGAGCGCGGCGCGGGCCCCGAGGGGAGGTCGCCGCCGGCCCCGGGCGCGCCGAGCGCGCAGTAGCCGCGCGCCGCCTCCGGCCCCCGCGCCGCCCCGAACCCCGGGCCCGCCGGCGTCGCGTAGCCGCGGCCCAAGGCCAGGTACGCGTCCCCCGACAGCGACCTGAGCTCGGCCATGGCCCGACCCCGGCCCGCGGAGGCCCCGAGCCCGCCGCTCCTCCCGGCCGGTCCAGCGGGGTCGGGGCCGTCCCGAGCTCCGCCCCTCTCCCTCCTCGCCGGCCCTCCCCCTCCCCCCTCCCCCTCCCCTTCCTCTACCTCCTCGCGCGGGATGGAGACCGGCCCCGGGCCGTGCTCGGGCTCCCGTCGCCCTGCGTCGGTTTTAAGCCAAGGCGGCGCTCACGAGGGCTTCGTGCCGTCCAATCGGAGCGGACGTGGCGGCCGGGCCAGCTGGCGGGGCCTGCGAGCGCCCACGGACGGCCGCAGCCGGCGGCGGGGCACGAGGGCCCGCTTCCCCGGGGCGCCGCCTCCCAACGTCCCGGGCCGTGCAGCTCGGCTTCGTTCCCCGCCCGCCCGGGGCGCAGGCGGGGCACGCGGGCCGGGAAGGTGCAGACCGCCGCGCCCCGCCCCGCTCCCCGCCTCCCCGCCCCGCGCTCCCGCCCCACCCCGAGGCCCTCCCCACTCCCAGGCCCTCCCCACCCCGAGGCCCTCCCCACCTCCGAGGCCCTCCCCACCCCCGAGGCCCTCCCCACCCCGAGGCCCTCCCCCACCCGGAGGCCCTCCCCACCCCCAGGCCCTCCCCCACCCCCAGGCCCTCCCCACCCCCAGGCCCTCCCCCACCCCCGAGGTCCTCCCCCACCCCGAGGCCCTCCCCACCCCCCGAGATCCTCCCCACCCCCAGGCCCTCCCCCACCCCCGAGGTTCTCCCCCACCCCGAGGCCCTCCCCACCCCCGAGGCCCTCCCCCACCTCTGAGGCCCTCCCCACCCCCGAGGTCCTCCCCCACCCGGAGGCCCTCCCCACCCCCGAGGTCCTCCCCCACCCCCGAGGTCCTCCCCCACCCCCAGGCCCTCCCCACTCCCGAGGCCCTCCCCACCCCCAGGCCCTCCCCCACCCCCGAGGTCCTCCCCCACCCCCAGGCCCTCCCCACCCCGAGGCCCTCCCCACCCCCAGGCCCTCCCCCACCCCGGAGGTCCTCCCCCACCCCCGTGGCCCTCCCCACCCCCAGGGCCCTCCTCCACCTCCGAGGTTCTCCCCCACTCCCAAGGCCCTCCTCCACCTTCGAGGTTCCCCCAGCACCCGGGAAGGGGTGGGGCACCACCTTAGAGACCCTGAAACCCCACAGGTCTGGGTGGCTAGGAGGCTGGGAAGAATCCACTCACCAGCTTCCAGGGGGCAGAGGAGAAGAGTTTCCAACATGGGCTGAAAGCTTGGAGGCCCATGGCAGAGGCATCCATGAAGGGCTGCTGGACCCGGGTCTGTGGGCCCAGCCCTGCTGACTGACCACTAAAATAGTGTTGAGGTGGTGGCTGCTCGTTTGGCCTGGTGGCAGAGTGCTTGCCCAGCATGCACGAAGACGTGGGTTCATTCCTTGGTGCTGAGGCTCAAGTGGTAGAGCCTTGGGAAAAGTCCAAGGACAGTGCTCAGGCCCTGAGCTCAAGCCCAGGACTGGCAAAAATAAATAAATAAAATAAAACAAACTACCGAGGGTGCTCAGGAGCTGAGGACTTCTCCCACAGCCCTCCCTGGCCTGCCTCATGGCCCTAAACCAGCCAGGCTCAGATCCCCAGAAGGGAGCCTGGGACCACAGGGGCCTTGCTGGAAGATGGGGTGCCTGTGGGAAGGTGGGGAGTCTGTGGGGAGCAGGTCCTGGCCTCTGAAGCCTCCGTTGTCCTTCAGGGAATCACCAATACCACCCTGGCCGTTGTAACTTATGTGGTCGAGGGCTGGGCACTTCTCTGGGGGCCCTCCAGCCCTCCGATCTGCCCCGGCCCAACGGGCATGAGGCAAGGTGGTGATGCCCTGTGGTCCCTGAGGCCAGCTTGCCCGGGTGAGCCTGGCAGATGGAGCCCGCGGGCAGGGAGGACAGGCCAGGTAGACGTACCACAGGGTGGAGGAGTCAAGTGGTGTCCTCAGAGGTGTGGTCCTGGGGACGTTAGGGTGGAGATCAGTGACGCATACAGAGCCCGTGATGTGCACGCCCCAAACCTCATCCAGAGCCAGGCGCTAGCCAGCCATAGAGCTAGAGGTTACCCGGGCTTACTGGTCCTAAATTGGTTCAATTCCTCTTTACCACACACTCAGAAAAAGCTCAAAGTTGTGCTGTGGCTCAAGTGGTCGAGTGCCAGCCTTCAGCAAAAAGCGCAGGGACAGCGCCCAGGCCCTGAGTTCAAGCCCCATGACCAACCATAAAAACAAAAAGTGTGGACGCCAGACGGTGCAACATTGCCACCTGCTGGCCGACCAGATATCCCAGCCGAGCAGCTCTCGGCGCCTGGTCAGCCTTCCAGGACTGGGCCTTTCTGGAGATGAAGGAATCTGCTTCCCGTGCCATTACGACCACTAAGAACTCTCCGGGCCCTGCTGCCTGCTGCACGAGGCCCGTGTGAGGCCCCCAGGACTATGGGCCTCCCGTTCCTGCACCGTTCTTCGGGGCAATGGCTCAGCCCCTTTGATGACTGGAGAAAGACCCATGCTTGCACCATTCACTCTCAGGCTCCACAAATGATCCTTCCTCGTACGGATGTAACTGTGGACAGTGCGCCTGAAGAAGCCTCTCAGAGCCTCCCTGCCCCACAGGAGACCCTGCTGGCCTTGTTTCCCCCAGAGCAGCAAGGCAGGCAGGGCGGGGAGGGCTCAGCCCGCAGCTGGCTCTGGTATTAGTTACTGCTAACCTTCTGGAATGAGTTGCGGAGGAATTCCGCGGCATCTGATTCTCAGAAGAGATCATAAATGCTGCCATAAAACACTTACATGCTTGGTAGAATTGGCCCGTGGACACTCTGGACCTGTGCTTTCTATTTTGGAGGAATATTATTTATCCCATGTAATAGACTTAGATCTGTTCAGATGATCGGTTTTCTCCCTGAGAGCATTTTGGCAGGTCAGGTCTTTCATAGAATTGACCTCTCTTGTATGGTCTGTCAGCTCTGTGGACCTGGGGTAGTTCACTGTATTTGTCTATTCATATCTCCCTCGCTCTTCCTCCCTCCCCCCCCTCTGGTCGGCCTAGGCACTGTCCCTGAGCCTCTTTGTGCTCAAGGTTTTACAGGTTGAGCCACAACTCCACCTCCAGTTTTGAGTGGTTAGTTGTTAGACACAAGAGTCTCACAGGGACTTTTCTGCCTGGGCTGGCTTTGAACCGTGATCCTCAGATCTCAGCCACCTGAGTAGCTAGGATGACAGGGTGAGCTGCTGGTACCAAACAGTCTTTTTTCTTTTTAATATGCGTACTCGAAGCTGTTGATTTACCTTTATGTGTCTGCATTTGGTGTTTCACTTATTAAAATGCTCTGCTGGGGCTGGCTGTGGTGGCTCACACCTGTAATCCTAGCTACTCAGGAGGCTGAGATCTGAGGATCAAAGTTCAAAGACAGTCCAGGCACTAAAGTCCACGAGACTCTTATCTCCAATTGACCACCAGAAAACCGGAAGTGTCGCCGTGGCCCCAGAGCTAGGGTGATAGCCTCGAGCTGAAGAGCTCAGGGACAGTGCCTAGGCTCCATGTTCAAACCCCACAACCAACAACAACAACAACAACAACAACAACAACAACAAAAATATATATATATATATAATAATTTTAAAAATGCTCTGCTGGCTAGGTGGCTCTGGTCTTCTCAGCTAATCAAGAGATGGAGACCAAGAAGATCTGACCACCTCAACCGTGAATGTGTGTGTGTCTGTCGTCTGAGCTGCACGGGCATGGAAGCAGTCCAGGCACACGTGCAAGAACTCAGAAAAAAGAAAACAACAACAGAACCCTAGTGTTTCCCTGTAAGTGTTCCCCGCGACTCTTCTTTCCTGTGTGGTGTCTGAGGGGGGTGGTGGGCTTACTCTCACTCTACCTCCAGTATGGGCAGAGTTCTTCCTCTGTGGCTTCTGTTCAGGCTTTCTCTGCCCATGGTTTTGCAACCTGGCTGGCTAGCTTAGACCTATTGCAGGCTGTGGTCTGGATCCTGGCTTTGTCCTCTGGGTTCTCTGGGCCGTCGCCATTGCCTCCTCCTCGGCTGTCTTCACTCCCTTCCCTGCCATGCGTTTTCAGTGCCCTTGCTGCCTCCCGAGGGGTCCTGGCTACTTCTCAGTGCCCAGAGGTCCCAGCTAGTTCTCAGACACCCCACTCCGTTGCTTTCCGTGCCTCAGTTTTGGAATTTCTGGGGATTCTCTCTCAAGCTCCCTGGCTCTCCAGCCACAGCCCAAGGCCCCTGCTCCTCTGTTTTCACGTGGTGCTTTTGTCATCTGGTGCTTGGATTTTGGCAGCACTGGCTCTGGACTCTGAACTTGGGGGCCAGCGCGGTCACTGCTGAGCCACATCACAGTGAAGCCGGCATTTGAGAAGGATGGTATTTACTTATTTTCAGTAGAAGAGCTCAGGAGTAGCCTGGGCTCTGGTGGTTTAGGTAATATCATCCTAGTTAATCAGGGTGTTGAGACCTGAGGATCTTGGTTCAAAGCCACTCTAGACAGGCCCATCCCTGAAACTCCTACCTCTAGTTAATCTGGAACTGGAGGTGTGGCTTAGTGGTAACGAACTGGCTAGTGAGCAGAAAAGCTGGGTTCAAGCTCCAGTGGACAAGCCCTGGGGAAGAAGGGGAGAGGGGGAAAAGCAGAGGAGGAAAAGGAAGCGGAGCAGAAGGAGGAGACAGAAAAGGGAAAAGAAACGAGACCGGGAGAGTCCTGGGAGTGTGAAAGTCCCCGAGTCCTGGCTGGACGCCGCCGCAGGCTACATGGACGGCGTTTGCTTGTGTCTGATGCCATGACGTTAGTCTCCAAGCTATTTCCTGTGATCCTGGCGTTCCTTCTCTCCCAGTCACGAGGTGAGGGGGGGTATGCAGGGCCAATCCTGGTGCTGAGAAGACCTTTTAATTCCCTCACACAGAGAAGTGACAGCAGGGGAGAGATGGGAGTGAAAAAACAAAGCATCTCTTTAGAACTCTCCAGCTGACGTGCCCTGGTCAGTAACGGGTGTGCAGGTGTGTGCCCGTCTGATGTCTGTCCTGCAAGTCTGCATGGGTTGGGGCCCGCCCAGCCTCAGCTGTCCAGGCTTGGCTGCCAGTGGGGGGCTCTGGGGAAGTGACTGGATCCTAAGGACTCTGAACTCAGCCTTTGTGGGCTCAGAACGTGGCAGCCAGAGTGGGAGGTCAGGAAGTGGGCGGGGCAGAGGTGGGGAGGGCACCGGACAGGCCCTTGGGGCCCCTCTTCCCCCTCTGCCTCCTGTGGCTGTGGGGCGAGCTGCTGAGCTCCGCCTGGCGCCGTGTGCACGCGTGCCCCCTCCTCTCCACACAGCCCTAGGCGTTTCCCCCAGCTGCACGAGCGCGTCTGGCAGCCCTGACTGGGGCTGGGTGAGCGGAAGGAGCTTCTGCCTGCTGGACCCCGGACATAGTCTCCAACACGGCCCTTTCCTCCCAGCCTGGCCGTCCTTGGGCCCGACCCCCTCCCCGCCACTGCCATGCAGGAGTGTGCTAGCCCTCCCTTCTCCAGATGCCCAGATGGGCAGAGGGCAGCGTGGACTGTGGTCACCCAGGCCTGGATGCTGCAGAGCCCCTAGCAGTGGACAGGAGTGGGGACCAAGGGCAGTGTCAGTGAGCCCTGCCGCCATGCCTGCGGTTGACAGAAAGGGGTGGACAGACACCTGTCCGGCAGGAAGCTTCCGGCTGGGACCGGGCAGCTCTCCCTCTGTCCTCCAGGGGGCAGCAGGGACCCAGGTTTGCTTCCCCTGCCCAGTGCCAGAACAGGTTTGGGAACTGTGGTTAGGAGCCACGCTCAGGGTCAGATGGCAGCCCAGGCCCTCAGGAACAGTCTTGCCCGGCCTCCAGCCTCGGTGGCTTCTGGCCACCTTTGGGGTTCCTGGTATGGAGAGTAGAAGCATTTCAGATCTCTGCCTCCTGGCTTCCGTCGTGTGTGTGTGCCTGTGTGCGCTTGTGTTAGTCCTGCGTCTCCAAAGGACACTCTCATGTCTGCTAATGACACCTCTACTGTGTCTTGACCTCACTGTGACACAGGGTGACACTGTCTTCAGGTATAGCCCATTCTGGGTCCTGAGCTTCGATGGCCACACCAGAGCTCTTGAGGGCCTCAGTGGGACCTGCGTGGGGACTCTGTAGTGGTGGGACGGGCTCTGGCCAGGGCTCAGGGCCCTGAAGCCTGAAGGTAGCTGTGGGGTCCCTGCCTGGCCCCAGCCCCTGCACCCTCCATCCTAGCTTCATGTCCACTCATGTCCAGTCTAGTCTGCGGACCGTCTCCTCTGTGGCCAGGCCCCGAGGGTGGGTGTCCCCTCCTGGCATGCTGCCTCTGCCCCTGGCTGTGGCTGGCAAGCTCCTCGGGGCGCCAGGAGATCACGTGGCAGTCAGGGTCTGCTCAGCAACTGCGGGGCAGTAACCTCCCGAGGGGCGGGACAGGCAGGGCCCCCAGGGGCCGGAGGGCACGACAACGCCTTCTGTCTCCTGGTCCTAACAGCAATGTCTGGAGATGGTGTTAACATAGCTAGAAATAACTCAGGAACTCCACAATCTGTCCTGGGGGCCACGGAGGCAGGGTCATGTTGGAGGGGCACGGAGGGCTGGTTGCAGGGGTCTCCTGTCTCCACCCCTTCACCCCCGTGCCCTGCTTACTCACCTTGCCGGAGACAGCACGCACAGTGTTAAGTCACCTGGTTTAAGGAAGACAGTTCAATAGCACTCAGCAAACACTCCTATACCGCCATCACCAGAAATTCCAAAACGTTCTGTAGCCCTAAAGGAAGCCTCCTCTTCTAGCCCCTGGCAGCCACCAGTCTCCCTCTGATGCTGTATTTGTCTGTTCCGCATGCATCCCAGAAAGGGAGTCCAGGTACACACGGGCTTTTCTGTGGTGGCCTTCAAGCAGGTGTGGCACAGTCCCTCTCCCAGGGGTCGACACTGAGCGGGGAGCATTCTCTTGTGCCAGGGTGGAATTCCCCGCCTCCCTGGAAGGGGAGGTACTGCTGGAGGGAGGGGCAGGGGCCGGAGGGAGGGGCAGGGCTGGAGGGAGGGCCCCAGGGGAGGAGGCAACAGGGTCTGGTGGTCGGGTCCAGTGGTAAAGCCCTGTGGTGGTGGGGTGGGTGTGGTGGGGTGAGGGTGGTGGGGTGAGGGTGGTGGGGTGAGGGCAGGTGAAGGTGGTGGGGTGAGGGTGGTGGGGTGAGGGCAGGTGAAGGTGGTGGGGTGAGGGTGGTGGGGTGAGGCCAGGTGAGGGTGGTGGGGTGGTGGGGTGCTGGTGGTGGGGTGAGGGTGGTGTGGTGAGGGCAGGTGAGGGTGGAGGGGTGGGGGTGGTGGGTGAGGGTGGGGGTGGTGAGGTGCGGGTGGTGGGGTAAGGGTGGTGGGGTGAGGGCAGGTGAGGGTGGAGGGGTGGGGGTGGTGGGGTGAGGGTGGTGGGGTGAGGGCGGGGCCATGGTGGGGTGAGGGCAGGTGAGGGTGGTGGGGTGAGGGCAGGTGAGGGTTGTCCTCTCACCCCTCACATGCACAAGAGGAGACTGAGGTCCAGTTTCCGAGCAGGCTAGAGAATGAACGAGGATGCCTCCTGGGCAGTGCCAGGACGCAGGACACAGATTCTTGGGTTCTTCTTATCCTCTGAGCGGGGAAGACTTGACAGACGTGGACCCCAAGAAACAGTGTGAGGGTGGTGGATCTCACGGCCAAGTCATCCTGGAGAGGAGGGTCCAGGCATCAGGGTGGGGCCTCTGGAGACCACCCTGGAGACCAGTGACAGGAGGTGGGCGTGGCCCGGGGGCCGTGGGTCCCACCAGGGAAAGAGGAGGACAACGTCCTCAGGAGCAGGCTGGGCAGCCTCCCTCCCCCCCCCCCCCCCCGTGAGCAGGGACGGCTGCAGGGGACTGTGCTTCACTGGGGGCAGCTGAGTCCAGGCCCCTGGGGGCCCATGAAGGGCTGAGGACCCTGTGGAATGGTCCTGCTTTTAGTGACCTCATCTGTCCAGTCTCTGGCTGCAGAGAGTGGCCACGTAATCAGACTCCCAATCAGAAAATGTCACAAGATTATTTATGAGGTGTTGGATGAGCACAGGCGAGCAGGGCGGGCGGTGGAGTGGAAAGTGCAGATGTGTTTTTTAAACGGAGTACTTGAATTTGGTCACTAGTAGGAAAAAATGAAAAATAAATCCCCTCACCCTCACCCTCTCCCTCTTTTTTTTTTTTTTTTTTGCCAGTCCTAGGCTTGGGCTCAGGGCCCGAGCACTGTCCTTGGACTTTCTCAAGCCTAGAGCTCTACTACTTAAGCCTCAGCACCACTTCCAGCTTTTTCTATGTATGTGGTACTGAGGAATCGAACCCGGGACTTGGTGCATGCTAGGCAAATGCTCAACCGCTAGGCGATGCTCCCGGCCGCCTCACCCTCTCTTGCTGGCTAGGGGCTGGGTGCCTTCCACCAGTGTCCTGTGGCCTAAGGCTCTCACACACACATGCCTGCCCCTCCATGATGGCGCTCTAGAATTGGCATCATTTTGTCTGGACACAGGAAGCAGCTCTGCCTTGCCAAGACTGTGGTTCAAGGCCAGCCAGGCAGAGAAGTCCATGAGATCCCTGCACAGGTTGGTGGTGAAGGGAAATCTGCAGTCAAGGGCTGGGGCCGGGGTCTAAGCTGAGCCTGATGCTAGCGAGCCAAGGGGGCAGGAATCCCCCAAACATCCTTTGGTTTGATCATCAAATTCCAGAAATATAATGACAATGATGGAAGGACCAGAGTGTGCAGAATCCAGAACAAGGCCTTGTGGGTAAGTGCAGAGGCCTGGCTGGGGTGAGCAGGCGGTATGGACAGCAGCACACACACGTATGATGGGCCATGTCCTTCCCCTGGGATGGAAGGGGAGCCGTGTCGTTTTCTCCTGCCCCCTCTCCACGGCAGACAGAGCATTGAGTCCAGATGGCACAGAGTGAGTGAACAGGGCTCTGAACCCAGCAGGGGTGTCCCCTCCCCTCCCCTCCCCTCTGCTCCCCTCTGCTCCACCCTCCCCGGGGACCTAGGCAGCGTCCTCCTTTGGCCTTCTGGCCATCTGCAAGCTTGCCTATGCTAGAAGGCCCCAGAGGGGCAGGCAGCTCCCTGGGGGGCCGCGGCTGTGGGGCCCGGCCGCCCTTCCCCAGGCCCTCCTGGAAGAGGGGAGGCCAAGGACCCACGGAGCCAGCGCCTGACTCCACCGGCAGAAGGCTCCTGGCCTTGGCTTGCTGCTCGGGCCTCTGAGCCCCAGGCAGAGCTCTGGGCACAGCCTTTCCTCCTCATCCTGTGAGGGGCTCGGTCAGCCGAGGAGCCCAGGGGGCTGGATAGGACTGGGGTGCCCCGTGTGGTCATCTGTGACCAGGCTGTCCTGCGCTGGCCACAGAGGGACAAGTGGCGGGTGAGCAAGAAGTCAGCCATGTCCTCATCGGTGAGGAGCCTGGGCTCAGCTCCATATCCTCAGGTTGCGTCTGCCCTCGCCTGTGCCCAGGACGGGCGCCAAGGACAGCCGGGGGTCACAGAAGCTGACTGCCAGCCTGCTGTACTGTGGCTGTCACCACCGCCACACGTCCCTCCAACCACACCCACCACGACACCACACCACCATGACACCACACTGTCACCTCCACACCACCGCCATACCACCACCATCACCTAGACACCACCACCACACCACCACCATCACCTATACACCACCACTACACCTCCACACCTCCACACCCACCGCCACACTGCAGGCTCTCTCTGGGCCTCTCAGTCTACTAAATCCAGTTTAGGACTTCGTTCATGAGAAATGATGTACTCCTTCTCCTCCTTTTTCTCTTCGTTTCCTCCTTTCCCTCCTCCTCCTCTTTCTCCTTCTCTTCTTCCCTCTTGTCTTCCTTTTCCTCCTCTTCTTTCTGTTCATCTTCCTCTCCTCCTCCTGCTAGAGCTAGGCTTAATCTCAGGGCCTCAAGCTCTCACTTGGTTTGCTTGAGTATAGCAGATGCTTACCATTTGAGCCATGTCTTCAGCCCAACATTTTGCTAGTTAATCAGAGATGGACTCTCACAGACATTTCTGCCTGGGCTGGCTTCGAGCCACAGTCCTCCAGCTGCCTGAATAGCTAGGGTTTACCGGTGGCCCAGGCTGGCTTCAGACTCAAGGCCCCCTGCGTCAGTCTCCTGGTTGATGGAAGCGTAGATGGCCTCTGGCACCCCCTGTCCCGGGGCCAGCAGGCCACACCGTGGAACTTACTGAGGCCATGTGCTTGCTAGTCTCCCACCTGAGCCTCAGCGACAGCCTTTGCTTGGCTTTATTATGTTTTTAACAGGGCCTTGCCTGCATTGCCCAGGCTGGTGAGGGCTGTGGGGCACGACTGGTTTTGTTTCGCGATAGGGAAAAAGGTCGCATTTCTAAGCACTGCCTTCGCCACATCCCCCGCCTCCTGGCACTCGTGGTCCACCGTGGCTCAATTCCTCTTCTTTCTAATCTCCCATCATTTCTTTTTTGATCTGAGGATTGTGTAGAGCGGTGTCATTGTCTTCTCAATGTCTATGCCCCTAGGTTTTCGCTGTTTTGTGACACAAAACTAAGAGCAAGGCTTTACCTTTACTTTATTTCAACAACATTTGCTCATCAACTTTAAAATCTGTACCACTGGATATGGAACCCAGAAGTTTAAAACAGAAACTGGGAAACACACCATCAGTTCTCTGCTTTGCAAATGTGAGGTAACAACCCGTTTTTTCTCAGTAGCACGAGTGTAATTATTACTAAAATTCATCTTTGAGGACAAAAATAGGTGAACCGGTGACTTGTGGTTCCCTTGTCACTTGTAACATTAAAGAGGTTGACAGAAAATGCAGAGCTTTCCTGTGGCGGAGTGTGGAATGCGTCTGAGCAGGCTCAAGCCCGCTGCGTCGTCGCCATAGTGTTACATTACAAGGCAGGGCAGGGGTGTATTTCCTAAAACCTAATTGCACTGGAGAGCTCTGTTACCCAGAAGATACACACTCAGTCTCCCCTGGAGAGGAGTAAGCACATCCTTGCTGCTTTCTGTTGTGAGCTGGAGAATGTGGTTCTTAAGATCTGAATCCCTTTTCCAAGAGTGAGACATGGCTGACAGGCCTGGGCGGGTTTCTTTCTGAGGACCAGCTCCTCTCCACAGCTCTCCCCTGTCTGACATTGTTTTCTCTCAAGACCTTCTGCTTCCTTGCTGGCTTTCTGAGTGGATAACCCACCAGCAATAGAGAAATGGGGTTGAAATGTCTAGCTGTATTTCTGGATAACCTGATCCACCTTCCGGTTACATCAGGCTTTGCTTCTGTTAGGTGAGCCCACACTTAAATGTGTCATTTGGTTCTGTTATAGAAACTTCTGTTATTGTCACAAAACATCCCTTTGTGTCTACTAACACCTGAACATCTGAGGGAAATACAGCCAAGCCAGCTGTGTGGTGACTGTCGTTTGCATAGCATACATTTGTTTCCTTTTTCTTCCAGCCTTCACAGTGTATCTCCTGTAGAGAATGTGTAGGTGGACCCGGGAATAGTTTTACCACTCTCCAACATTTGAGTGGTGATAGAAGTCCAGTCACATTTAATGTAATAGTGGATGTAGTTGGATTTTTTTTGCCAGTCCTGGGCTTGAGCTCAGGGCCTGAGCACTGTCCTTGGGCTTTCTCGAGGCTAGAGCTCTACCACTCGAGCCTCAGCACCACTTCCAGCCTTTTCTATGCATGTGGTACTGAGGAATCACACCTGGTCTTCGTGCATGCTAGGCAGGCAAGGCCAGACTCCCGGCCCCAGCTATAGTTGTATTTGACATTTGGCAATTCACCTCACATATCCTTCTGCCTCCCTGTGTCTCTTTCACTGTCCGTTGCTAACTGTGTTTGGAGCTATGTGGCTCGTGGTTCTCGGGCTCATGTGCGTCGTGACACGTCACAGTGCGGTGGGAGTGATGCTGACTTGCGAGGCATTCACCCCTCGGCCCACCCCTCCTCCCTGAGCCCCCCCAGAGTGGTTCTCATGCCCCTGGTTGCTGTCCTCTGTATGCCAACTGCCCATGCCTCTTAAACTAGGGCCTCAGGTTAAGGCCTGGGGGGCCGAGCCCTTCCTCCACCTTGTCTCCACTACGCTGCCTCCGTGTTTGCCTCAGGGAGTGTGCAATCCCTGCTCACCCAGCTGTGGGACGCACAGACCCCTGTGGCCTCTGCTGGGGACAGGGCGGCTGGCTGTCCTGAGCCATCCGTCCCCTCTCTGACTAGGGGACTGACCTCCACGGGGCGCCTGCTGATGCTACCCTGGCTCTGGACATTGAGGCATCCACGTGCTATGAGCGGAACGAGGGACCCTCGATGTCAGGGACGAGGACAATGTGTCTTTACCCGGCCCCAGGAACTACTTCCAGCTCCTTCGTGAGGTTTACACTGTGGGCCCAGTCTGGGCTCTTGTCACGTGGCCCACCAACTGTCTTTCTAGGGACTGTGAGGAGAGGCTGCAGCCCCCTTACAGCACGAGAGCTCAGCACACTCTCACGTGTCCAGAGACCCCGAAACGCACTTGGGAGGCGACCGTCCGGGGCACCTCGTGGGCCAGGCCCTCGTGATCACACAGCCAGGGCACCTCACGGGCCAGGCCCTCGTGATCACCACAGGCCGGGACACCTCGTGGGCCAGGCCCTCGTGATCACCACAGGCCCAGGGCACCTCACAGGCCCAGGGCACCTCACGGGCCAGGCCCTCGTGATCACACAGGCCCAGGGCACCTCACGGGCCAGGCCCTCGTGATCACACAGGCCCAGGGCACCTCACGGGCCAGGCCCTCGTGATCACACAGGCCCAGGGCACCTCACGGGCCAGGCCCTCGTGATCACACAGGCCCAGGGCACCTCACGGGCCAGGCCCTCGTGATCACCACAGGCCGGGACACCTCGTGGGCCAGGCCCTCGTGATCACCACAGGCCCAGGGCACCTCACAGGCCCAGGGCACCTCACGGGCCAGGCCCTCATGATCACACAGGCCCAGGGCACCTCACGGGCCAGGCCCTCGTGATCACACAGGCCCAGGGCACCTCACGGGCCAGGCCCTCGTGATCACACAGGCCCAGGGCACCTCACGGGCCACGCCCTCGTGATCACACAGGCCCAGGGCACCTCACGGGCCAGGCCCTCGTGATCACACAGGCCCAGGGCACCTCACAGGCCAGGTCAGGGTATTATGCCAAGATTGTCCCGTGTTCTGGGAATGACCCACTCCCCACCTTGCTCCCTTGCTTGGGGCCCATGTACTAGGAATCAAAAACACATGCTAGCCCGGATTTGATGCTCAGTGGTTAGACACCTGAGTTCTGACTAATCTTAAAGCGACCAGTGGTTTGAAGTTACCAAACAGCCAATCAGGTGATTTTAATTATGGAATTCCCCTAAAACTTGTTTGTATAAAAGCTATGTAAAACCCTTGTTCGGGACCTCTTAGCATTGCGGGCTACGGGTACACGGAGGTCAGAGTTTAAACACGTAATAAACGACCCTTGCTTTTTAGCTTTGACTGTGGCCTCTGGTGGTCTTTTCGGGGTTCTAGGAATTCGGGTACAACAAGGACACCTCGCAGGCCAGGCTGTCGTGGCACACACAGGCACACACAGGCACTACCTAATACTAGGAATGCCAGGGAAAGAGGAACATCGTTAGCTTGCCATATCGTATGGCTAATTATTTAATTACCCTAATTTAAAGTTTTTACCAGATTTAGCAACAACACATAAAAGTCTTGTGATTACTGAGTCAGAAAGTCATAATGCAATTAACTTGTTTAGGGTGACACATTAACGGAGCTGATTGCACGGCGATGCATGCATGGTGTGCATCCTGCAGGAGGGCTACACCACAAGGACATGGTGCATGGCCGTGCAGGGAGGTGCTCTGGGACGGGCTCTGGGACCGGCTCTGGGACCCCACAGGATCTGGCCAGTGCCTCGGTCTTTCTGCAGATCAGGCGATGTCTACCGAGCTGCTTCCGGGTCGGTGCAGGCCTTGCTCTTGGTGCTGGCTATGGGCAGTGTGCAGAGCAGGGAAGGAGAGGACTCAGCCGGGACGCTGGGCCTGTGCTCGCAGGCTCTCTCTTACTGCTTTACGATGTGCTTTTGTTAGGGTTCTTGGTTGTCAGGGATCTCCATAGAAAGGTGGGTGCTTGCCTAATCTGTCTGCAGGTTCTGACTGTGTCACTATGAAGAGCTTGAAATAATGGGGTCAGGTATAAATAAACATAATCCAGATGGTTTACTGACAATTTGCGCCATATCAAGGGGAAATCCTTTGAGCCTCAGAGCCACCTGGAGAAGCCTGCCCCTGAGCCAGGGGTTTAGCCTCAGAGGCCCAGAAGGCCAGAGGAGGAGGCGCTGGGAGGGAGGCATCCCAGTGCCTCCTCCAGCCTACTTGTCTCTCCACTCGGCCTTCCTCCTGAACACAGCTCCTCCTCCTCCAAGAGTCACCTGAGCCCATCGCCCCGCCCACTGTCGTGCTTGTGTCGGGCTAATCTGATCTCCCCAAATAGCACCAGTTGGCATTCCTCCCAGCTGGCAGCCTGCTCTGCTCCTAAAGGGCATGTGTGTCCATCTGTCCATCAGGTAATCCCCACTAATCCCCTCCGCTCCATCCTCAGTTCCGGGCCAGCCTGAGGCTCTTTCAGCCAGAGCTGAGGAGACTTTGCTGCACAGCCGCAGCCCAGCTCTCAGCCTCCCTATGAGAACATTCCCCAGCTCTGTCCAGTCCTGGCCACACCCACACCTAGCCACACCCACCCAGCCCCACCCCAGACCTTGCCCAGCCACAGCCCCACCCACAACAAACCCCACCCACTCACGGCCACACCCACACCCAGCCCCACCCACTGCAGCACCGGGTAACTGGACATCTGGCAGGATACTGTCCCTCACAAATGTCCCTCAGAGTCCAGTCAACCTTCTGTACCCAGAAACACACAGCAGCTCCCCTGCAGCTGCCAGGACCCAGAGAGGCCACGGAGGGGTTTGAGACACCCATGAGGGTCAGTCTCAGCCCCAGCTGAGAGAGTGAGGGGATGTAGGCAGGGCTGGACCCCGGGGGTCCCCCTTGGGGAAGCAGAAGGGGAGCGTCAACCGGGTCTCTGGGGGCCTTGGGGTGCTGACTCTGCTCCCAGCCCCTGCTCTAGCCTAACACACTGGCACCCATTGTGCCTTTCGGGATATGAGTTGATTCATTAGCCGCTTCTGAAGAAACAACCTGGGTTTCTGGTAGGTCTCGTCTTCCACGCAGCAGGTCAGCTTGGAAAATGAAAAGGGCGCAGAGGCCAGCGGAGGCTGGGAGCCCCAGCAGACAAGAGGCGCTCAGTCCCCCGAGCACCGGGGAACTTAGGACGTTTGGTGCCCGCTGCCTGGCTAATTCGATTCCCAATCTGAAGGGACTGGCTGAGATGTCCAGTTTAGAGCGCGCTCCGCCTCCCAGACTGCGCTTTGTGCAAAAAGATGGGACGGAATTGGGCTCCTGGAGGGGGGCTCCCGCCCCTCCCACCCCCTCCTGTCCTCTCAGGTCCCCTCATGCCCAGTTGCTGAGGCTCTGCCTGTCTCCATCCTCACACTTTTTATCTCCCTCCCCAGCCCCTGCTCTCTCCACTCCCACCTCCCCTTCCTTCCCTCTGCCTCCCTCCCAGCCCTGCCCTACCAGGCCTCTACCCTGGCTGCAGACCAAGAGCCAGCAAACCTCTGTGTGGGACATGGCTGGGGCTGTGGACCACTCACAACCGGCCACCAGGTCTGCTCATCCGTGGAGACTTGGTGTCAGGTCTGTGACCCGTCTGAGGCACAGGGCCTTTCAAGTCTGTCTGAGCAAGAAGCGGCTCTGCTTTCAGGAGCAGCAGATGGAGCCTGCATGCCCAGGCACGACGCCTCTTCTAGAGCGCACGCGCCCAGGCAGCAAAGCGCTCGGATTGGCTGCAGCCTCCAGGTTGTCTTTTTTGGTGATCTGTGTGGGGGTCCCGGTGGCTTTCTGGCTGCTGTCCTCCGAGGTGAGGCTCTGTCCCTGTTTACCACAAACGACGACGCAGTTTGCAGTTCACTGAAGTCCCAGGAGGCAGAGGAAGCCTCGAGGCTGGGTCTGTGCTGGGGTTCTGCAGCGCTGGGCTCTGTGTCAATCCACTTCCACGAGGAGCTGGGGGAGGCCTCACTGGTCCTCAGGAGACCCTGAGGCCCGGCCTGGGGGTGGCTCAGCAGGAGGGGGCAGGGAGGGCCGGAGGGAGGCCCCAGGTGTTCCCCTCTTTCTGGTCTCCCCGCCAGCTGCCCTCCCCCCACTGCCTGCCCCACCCTCCCACTTGAGGACCCTCAGCTCCCCCAGATGTCACCATGCCCCTCAGATCTCTGTGACATGGCCTGTCAGCCGTAGACCTTAGGTTGCAGGAAGGCTGGCGCAAACTGCAGCTGCCGCCCTGATGTCCTCGCCAGCCAGGGTCTGGGCTGTGGTCCTGTCCTGCTCTGTCCTCTGGCTGAAACATGCCTGCCTCATATCTGAGGACAGAAGCCTGCCACACTTCGAATCTCTGACTTTCCCTGGACTTCCGTGCACCAGAGGCTGTCCGTGAGCCTCCCTCAGAACTCTGTCGGGCCGAAGCTCCCGTCTGACTCTGTGCTCTCCCCATGCTGTGCCTGGCATCCCGTGGGCTGTGGTTCCAGGTCAGGTGGACCCCAGCCCAGCCCAGCTCGGCAGGGTCTCGCCTCTTCCCTCCATCATTTTCTGAGAAATGAAGGGGGTCTATTTTGTTTGTGGAAAGCTGATTATCATAGATAAATATATCTAATTAGTCCCATTTGCTGACACATGAGCCTTTAATTGCAAGTCGAATAATTAGACATATCTGCATATGCAAATACTAGTTGTACCCTATGTCAGGCTTCAGCATGATTCCTCCCGAGACAAATAATTGTGTTTCAAAAGATAACATGGTATATTAATTTACAGACAAATAACTTTGTTTAGGAATCAGTGACCCATGTGCTTGTTTAGACCCAGTCGTGCCTGGAGAAACACGCGTGGAGGAAGCTCCAAGGCTGGCCCCTCACCTCTGTGGGGCCTCCTGCCAGCCTCTGCTGGGCTCTCTGAGTTGGAGGCCAGGAGGCTGGGAGTGCAGAGGCCGTGGTCCTGATCTCACCTGGCTGGCAGCTCATCCCTGGCACAGGAGGGGGCAGGGCCTCTGCCCCCTCCTGTGTCTCCTCCCTGTCCGCCCCCTGCCCCACTCCTGCTGGCTGAGCGGTGGGTAGGGATGGCTTCCTGAGTCTGCTGGGTGTTCATCCTGTGGAGTCCTTCCGGGGCTGTGGGCTGCAGGCTGGGTAGGTGGATTCTCTGTGTCTCTGGGTCCTGTGTGGCAAATCACCTTTCCTTGGCAGCCTGGGGACAAGGGCAGGGCCAGCCCAGACCCCCCCCCCCCCGGCCCCGCTCTCCCTGCCAAGTCTTCATGTGGGCCTCCGGCTTGCAACAGCATCTGGGTCCCTGCCCCACGCGAGCTCAGGCAAGCGAGGGGGGCTTGTTCTCCGTGGGGCTCCGCTTTCCATGCCAGTGTCCACCGTGTCGAGAGGAGCAGGATCCCCACCCGGGTCGCGTGGCCGAGCCAAGAGGCCAGCAGGAGGAACTGGGCTCCAGTGGTAGAAATGTCTCGTAAGGTCCCTGACCGCAGAGGGCCACAGCAGAGCCAGCCCTGCCACAGGCTCCTGGAGCCAGCAGGAAGGAGCCCACCCCTTCTCACTTGACCTGTGGTTCTCTCTCTGTCTCTCTCTGTCTCTGTCTCTCTCTCTCTCTGTCTCTCTCTCTGTCTCTCTCTCTGTCTCTGTCTCTGTGTCTCTGTCTCTGTCTGTCTCTCTGTCTCTCTCTGTGTGTCTCTGTCTCTGTCTCTCTGTGTGTCTCTGTCTCTGTCTCTCTGTGTCTCTCTGTCTCTCTCTCTCTGTGTCTCTGTGTGTCTCTGTCTCTGTCTTTCTCTCTTTGTCTTTCTCTGTGTCTGTCTCTGTTTCTGTGTGTGTGTGTCTCCCTCTCTCTCTCTGTCTCTCTCTCTGTCTCTTTCTCTGTCTGTCTCTGTGTGTCTCTGTCTCTGTGTGTCTCTGTGTCTCTGTCTCTGTGTGTCTCTCTGTCTCTGTCTCTGTCTCTGTCTCTCTCTCTTTGTGCCAGGCTGGCCAGCAGAGGGCAGCAGCAAGCCAACCACTAGTAGGGAGAGGGAGGGAGGGAGGGAGGGAGGGAGGGGCTGGTGGTCCTCACTGGAAGTTGACTTTATGGTTGGGGGCCCTCATGTCCCTGAGAGGGTCTGGAGGGAGAAGCCACGCATGACAGGTCCACAGACACAGGGAAGGCCAGCACTGGCTCCTGTGCTCTGGCTGAGCTGGGCTGAGTGCCTGCTGGTGGCTTGCCCAGCCCTGGGGGGCATCTCCAGCCACCCCCCATCACGTGCTGACCGGGAGGGGGCGGGGCGGCCGTCAGGCCTCCGGACTCCTTCATTCACTCATCCAGGCCCTGGCTCTCCAACACAATCAAACACTCACGAGTCACTCATTCATTTACACACTCGCCTGTTTACAAAGGTGAGCAGGGCAGAGCCAGGCAGTCTGGAGGGCATGGAGCGTGTGTACAGGGGAGCCCAGGGGTGAGTCTGGAGGGCATGGAGCGTGTGTACAGGGGAGCCCGGGGGTGAGTCTGGAGGGCATGGAGCGTGTGTACAGGGGAGCCCGGGGGTGAGTCTGGAGGGCATGGAGCGTGTGTACAGGGGAGCCCGGGGGTGAGTCTGGAGGGCATGGAGCGTGTGTACAGGGGAGCCCGGGGGTGAGTCTGGAGGGCATGGAGCGTGTGTACAGGGGAGCCCGGGGGTGAGTCTGGTGCACTCACACCTTCCCAGAAGGGAGTTCGAGAACTTCTTCCCTTCAGTCTCACTTGGCGTTGACCCAGGGCCTGGGTGCTGTCCTTGAGCCACAGCTCCTCTCTGGCCTTTGGCTGGTTAATTGAGGTAAGAGTCTCTGACTGTCATGCCTGGGCTGGCTTTGAACCTCCATCCTCACACCTCAGTTTCCTGAGTATCTACGATCGCAGGTGTGAGCCACCAGTGCCTGCAAGTTTCCAAGGGAGAGGTTTTGGGGTTTTTGTTTTTAAGAGCACAGGACTAAGGCCATCACAGGTGGCACAAGTGGGATTCTGAAAGCCAGGTGCACACATAGAGCTAAGCAACACCACAGGTACAGGAGAGGGCGGGGGAGGAGGAGGGGCCCGTGGGGTCCTGGAGAGGGATGAGGAGGGGTTGAAGGTAAAGCGTCCCTGGGGGAATTTCTGATGTTGCGCTGATGTCCCTCAGATGGAGAAAGGAAGAAAGGCCCCCAGAGAGGCCCCGCTCTAGGACTGTGTCTGCGGACAGTTTCTCCCCTCACAGACTCCCCACCCAGGCTGGCATGGATGGACAGACGTGGACAGAGGATTCCAAGGAGGAAGAAGAGTGGCTCTCCTGGAAAGCCATTTGGCAGGGCGCCTGCCCTAGCATGACCCACAGACTACAACCACTGACTCTCTGCCGTGCAAGTTGGCAGGACGCAGACCTGGGCGGCAGGACGGCAGGACGCAGACCTGGGCAGCAGGACGCAGACCTGGGCGGCAAGACACAGACCTGGGCGGCAGGATGGCAGGACATAGACCTGGGCGGCAAGACACAGACCTGGGAGGCAGGACAACAGGACACAGACCTGGGCGGCAGGATGGCAGGACGCAGACCTGGGCGGCAGGACGCAGACTGTGCAGCTCCCTCTCCCAGCCTGGGCATGGAACACCCACCTGCTATTAGATGCAAAGTCAACACCATCATGGACGCTGCCAGGGCAGGGAGGGGCCTGGGCTCCTGTCACCCAGCAGAGATGGCAGCTTAGGGACACTGGGCCTGTCTGCCAATGCAGCCACACCAGCTCCATGTGTGAGCTTTCTTATTCCAGAACTGCTGGTCACAGGCCCAAAGAGGCCCCTGCTCCCTTGGGAATGTAGGGGTGGCACCTAACAGAAAGTCCAGGTGGACCCCTCCTCCTCCACTCCAGACACCACCACCACCCCTCCTCCACTCCAGACACCACCACCCCTCCTCCTCCACTCCAGACACCACCACCCCTCCTCCTCCACTCCAGACACCACCACCCCTCCTCCACTCCAGACACCACCACCACCCCTCCTCCTCCACTCCAGACACCACCACCCCTCCTCCTCCACTCCAGACACCACCACCCCTCCTCCACTCCAGACACCACCACCCCTCCTCCACTCCAGACACCACCACCACCCCTCCTCCTCCACTCCAGACACCACCACCCCTCCTCCTCCACTCCAGACACCACCACCCCTCCTCCTCCACTCCAGACACCACCCCTCCTCCTCCACTCCAGACACCACCACCCCTCCTCCACTCCAGACACCACCACCCCTCCTCCACTCCAGACACCACCACCACCCCTCCTCCTCCACTCCAGACACCACCACCACCCCTCCTCCTCCACTCCAGACACCACCACCCCTCCTCCACTCCAGACACCACCACCACCCCTCCTCCACTCCAGACACCACCACCACCCCTCCTCCTCCACTCCAGACACCACCACCACCCCCTCCTCCACTCCAGACACCACCACCACCCCTCCTCCTCCACTCCAGACACCACCACCCCTCCTCCTCCACTCCAGACACCACCACCCCTCCTCCACTCCAGACACCACCACCCCTCCTCCACTCCAGACACCACCACCCCTCCTCCTCCACTCCAGACACCACCACCCCCTCCTCCTCCACTCCAGACACCACCACCACCCCTCCTCCTCCACTCCAGACACCACCACCCCTCCTCCTCCACTCCAGACACCACCACCCCTCCTCCACTCCAGACACCACCACCCCTCCTCCACTCCAGACACCACCACCCCTCCTCCTCCACTCCAGACACCACCACCCCTCCTCCTCCACTCCAGACACCACCACCCCTCCTCCTCCACTCCAGACACCACCACCCCTCCTCCTCCACTCCAGACACCACCACCCCTCCTCCTCCACTCCAGACACCACCACCCCTCCTCCTCCACTCCAGACACCACCACCCCTCCTCCTCCACTCCAGACACCACCACCCTCCTCCTCCACTCCAGACACCACCACCCCTCCTCCTCCACTCCAGACACCACCACCACCCCTCCTCCTCCACTCCAGACACCACCACCCCTCCTCCACTCCAGACACCACCACCCCTCCTCCACTCCAGACACCACCACCCCTCCTCCACTCCAGACACCACCACCCCTCCTCCACTCCAGACACCCACCACCCCTCCTCCTCCACTCCAGACACCACCACCACCCCTCCTCCTCCACTCCAGACACCACCACCACCCCTCCTCCACTCCAGACACCACCACCACCCCTCCTCCACTCCAGACACCACCACCCCTCCTCCTCCACTCCAGACACCACCACCACCCCTCCACTCCAGACACCACCACCACCCCTCCTCCACTCCAGACACCACCACCACCCCTCCTCCACTCCAGACACCACCACCCCTCCTCCTCCACTCCAGACACCACCACCCCTCCTCCTCCACTCCAGACACCACACCACCCCTCCTCCTCCACTCCAGACACCACCACCCCTCCTCTCCACTCCAGACACCACCACCACCCCTCCTCCACTCCAGACACCACCACCCCTCCTCCTCCACTCCAGACACCACCACCCCTCCTCCACTCCAGACACCACCACCCCCTCCTCCACTCCAGACACCACCACCCCTCCTCCACTCCAGACACCACCACCCCCTCCTCCACTCCAGACACCACCACCCCTCCTCCTCCACTCCAGACACCACCACCACCCCTCCTCCTCCACTCCAGACACCACCACCCCTCCTCCACTCCAGACACCACCACCCCTCCTCCACTCCAGACACCACCACCCCTCCTCCACTCCAGACACCACCACCCCTCCTCCTCCACTCCAGACACCACCACCACCCCTCCTCCACTCCAGACACCACCACCACCCCTCCTCCACTCCAGACACCACCACCACCCCTCCTCCACTCCAGACACCACCACCACCCCTCCTCCTCCACTCCAGACACCACCACCCCTCCTCCTCCACTCCAGACACCACCACCACCCGTCCTCCACTCCAGACACCACCACCCCTCCTCCTCCACTCCAGACACCACCACCCCTCCTCCTCCACTCCAGACACCACCACCCCTCCTCCTCCACTCCAGACACCACCACCCCTCCTCCTCCACTCCAGACACCACCACCACCCCTCCTCCACTCCAGACACCACCACCCCTCCTCCTCCACTCCAGACACCACCACCACCCCTCCTCCTCCACTCCAGACACCACCACCCCTCCTCCTCCACTCCAGACACCACCACCCCTCCTCCTCCACTCCAGACACCACCACCACCCCTCCTCCTCCACTCCAGACACCACCACCACCCCTCCTCCACTCCAGACACCACCACCACCCCTCCTCCACTCCAGACACCACCACCCCTCCTCCTCCACTCCAGACACCACCACCACCCCTCCTCCACTCCAGACACCACCACCCCTCCTCCTCCACTCCAGACACCACCACCCCTCCTCCTCCACTCCAGACACCACCACCACCCCTCCTCCACTCCAGACACCACCACCACCCCTCCTCCTCCACTCCAGACACCACCACCACCCCTCCTCCACTCCAGACACCACCACCCCTCCTCCTCCACTCCAGACACCACCACCCCCTCCTCCACTCCAGACACCACCACCACCCCTCCTCCACTCCAGACACCACCACCCCTCCTCCTCCACTCCAGACACCACCACCACCCCTCCTCCACTCCAGACACCACCACCCCTCCTCCACTCCAGACACCACCACCCCTCCTCCTCCACTCCAGACACCACCACCACCCCTCCTCCACTCCAGACACCACCACCACCCTCCTCCTCCACTCCAGACACCACCACCACCCCTCCTCTCCACTCCAGACACCACCACCACCCTCCTCCTCCACTCCAGACACCACCACCACCCCTCCTCCACTCCAGACACCACCACCACCCCTCCTCCTCCACTCCAGACACCACCACCACCCCTCCTCCACTCCAGACACCACCACCCCTCCTCCTCCACTCCAGACACCACCACCCCCTCCTCCTCCACTCCAGACACCACCACCACCCCTCCTCCACTCCAGACACCACCACCACCCCTCCTCCACTCCAGACACCACCACCCCTCCTCCTCCACTCCAGACACCACCACCACCCCTCCTCCACTCCAGACACCACCACCCCTCCTCCTCCACTCCAGACACCACCACCACCCCTCCTCCTCCACTCCAGACACCACCACCCCTCCTCCTCCACTCCAGACACCACCACCACCCCTCCTCCCACTCCAGACACCACCACCACCCCTCCTCCACTCCAGACACCACCACCACCCCTCCTCCTCCACTCCAGACACCACCACCCCTCCTCCTCCACTCCAGACACCACCACCACCCCTCCTCCACTCCAGACACCACCACCACCCCTCCTCCTCCACTCCAGACACCACCACCACCCCTCCTCCACTCCAGACACCACCACCACCCCTCCTCCTCCACTCCAGACACCACCACCCCTCCTCCTCCACTCCAGACACCACCACCCCTCCTCCTCCACTCCAGACACCACCACCCCTCCTCCTCCACTCCAGACACCACCACCCCTCCTCCTCCACTCCAGACACCACCACCCCTCCTCCTCCACTCCAGACACCACCACCACCCCTCCTCCACTCCAGACACCACCACCACCCCTCCTCCACTCCAGACACCACCACCCCTCCTCCTCCACTCCAGACACCACCACCACCCCTCCTCCACTCCAGACACCACCACCACCCCTCCTCCTCCACTCCAGACACCACCACCACCCCTCCTCCACTCCAGACACCACCACCACCCCTCCTCCACTCCAGACACCACCACCACCCCTCCTCCACTCCAGACACCACCACCACCCCTCCTCCTCCACTCCAGACACCACCACCACCCCTCCTCCACTCCAGACACCACCACCACCCCTCCCTCCTCCACTCCAGACACCACCACCCTCCTCCTCCACTCCAGACACCACCACCACCCCTCCTCCTCCACTCCAGACACCACCACCACCCCTCCTCCTCCACTCCAGACACCACCACCACCCCTCCTCCTCCACTCCAGACACCACCACCCCTCCTCCACTCCAGACACCACCACCACCCCTCCTCCACTCCAGACACCACCACCACCCCTCCTCCACTCCAGACACCACCACCACCCCTCCTCCTCCACTCCAGACACCACCACCCCTCCTCCTCCACTCCAGACACCACCACCACCCGTCCTCCACTCCAGACACCACCACCCCTCCTCCTCCACTCCAGACACCACCACCCCTCCCTCCTCCACTCCAGACACCACCACCCCTCCTCCTCCACTCCAGACACCACCACCCCTCCTCCTCCACTCCAGACACCACCACCACCCCTCCTCCACTCCAGACACCACCACCCCTCCTCCTCCACTCCAGACACCACCACCACCCCTCCTCCTCCACTCCAGACACCACCACCCCTCCTCCTCCACTCCAGACACCACCACCCCTCCTCCTCCACTCCAGACACCACCACCACCCCTCCTCCTCCACTCCAGACACCACCACCCCTCCTCCTCCACTCCAGACACCACCACCACCCCTCCTCCTCCACTCCAGACACCACCACCACCCCTCCTCCTCCACTCCAGACACCACCACCCCTCCTCCTCCACTCCAGACACCACCACCCCTCCTCCTCCACTCCAGACACCACCACCACCCCTCCTCCTCCACTCCAGACACCACCACCACCCCTCCTCCACTCCAGACACCACCACCACCCCTCCTCCTCCACTCCAGACACCACCACCACCCCTCTCCTCCACTCCAGACACCACCACCACCCCTCCTCCACTCCAGACACCACCACCACCCCTCCTCCTCCACTCCAGACACCACCACCACCCCTCCTCCTCCACTCCAGACACCACCACCCCTCCTCCTCCACTCCAGACACCACCACCCCTCCTCCTCCACTCCAGACACCACCACCACCCCTCCTCCTCCACTCCAGACACCACCACCCCTCCTCCTCCACTCCAGACACCACCACCACCCTCCTCCTCCACTCCAGACACCACCACCACCCCTCCTCCTCCACTCCAGACACCACCACCACCCCTCCTCCTCCACTCCAGACACCACCACCCCTCCTCCTCCACTCCAGACACCACCACCCCTCCTCCTCCACTCCAGACACCACCACCACCCCTCCTCCTCCACTCCAGACACCACCACCACCCCTCCTCCACTCCAGACACCACCACCACCCCTCCTCCTCCACTCCAGACACCACCACCACCCCTCCTCCACTCCAGACACCACCACCACCCCTCCTCCACTCCAGACACCACCACCACCCCTCCTCCTCCACTCCAGACACCACCACCACCCCTCCTCCTCCACTCCAGACACCACCACCCCTCCTCCTCCACTCCAGACACCACCACCCCTCCTCCTCCACTCCAGACACCACCACCACCCCTCCTCCTCCACTCCAGACACCACCACCCCTCCTCCTCCACTCCAGACACCACCACCCCTCCTCCTCCACTCCAGACACCACCACCACCCCTCCTCCTCCACTCCAGACACCACCACCCCCCTCCTCCACTCCAGACACCACCACCACCCCTCCTCCACTCCAGACACCACCACCCCTCCTCCTCCACTCCAGACACCACCACCACCCCTCCTCCTCCACTCCAGACACCACCACCCCTCCTCCTCCACTCCAGACACCACCACCACCCCTCCTCCTCCACTCCAGACACCACCACCCCCCTCCTCCACTCCAGACACCACCACCACCCCTCCTCCACTCCAGACACCACCACCCCTCCTCCTCCACTCCAGACACCACCACCACCCCTCCTCCTCCACTCCAGACACCACCACCACCCCCTCCTCCACTCCAGACACCACCACCCCCTCCTCCTCCACTCCAGACACCACCACCACCCCTCCTCCACTCCAGACACCACCACCACCCCCTCCTCCACTCCAGACACCACCACCACCCCTCCTCCACTCCAGACACCACCACCCCCTCCTCCTCCACTCCAGACACCACCACCCCCTCCTCCTCCACTCCAGACACCACCACCCCTCCTCCTCCACTCCAGACACCACCACCACCCCTCCTCCTCCACTCCAGACACCACCACCTCCTCCTCCACTCCAGACACCACCACCACCCCTCCTCCACTCCAGACACCACCACCACCCTCCTCCTCCACTCCAGACACCACCACCACCCCTCCTCCACTCCAGACACCACCACCCCTCCTCCTCCACTCCAGACACCACCACCACCCCTCCTCCTCCACTCCAGACACCACCACCACCCCTCCTCCTCCACTCCAGACACCACCACCACCCCTCCTCCTCCACTCCAGACACCACCACCACCCCTCCTCCTCCACTCCAGACACCACCACCCCCTCCTCCACTCCAGACACCACCACCACCCCTCCTCCACTCCAGACACCACCACCACCCCCTCCTCCACTCCAGACACCACCACCCCCCTCCTCCACTCCAGACACCACCACCACCCCTCCTCCACTCCAGACACCACCACCCCTCCTCCTCCACTCCAGACACCACCACCACCCCTCCTCCACTCCAGACACCACCACCCCTCCTCCTCCACTCCAGACACCACCACCACCCCTCCTCCACTCCAGACACCACCACCACCCCTCCTCCACTCCAGACACCACCACCCCTCCTCCTCCACTCCAGACACCACCACCACCCCCTCCTCCACTCCAGACACCACCACCACCCCTCCTCCACTCCAGACACCACCACCCCTCCTCCTCCACTCCAGACACCACCACCACCCCTCCTCCACTCCAGACACCACCACCACCCCTCCTCCACTCCAGACACCACCACCACCCCTCCTCCTCCACTCCAGACACCACCACCCCTCCTCCTCCACTCCAGACACCACCACCCCCTCCTCCTCCACTCCAGACACCACCACCCCCTCCTCCTCCACTCCAGACACCACCACCACCCCTCCTCCACTCCAGACACCACCACCACCCCTCCTCCACTCCAGACACCACCACCACCCCTCCTCCACTCCAGACACCACCACCCCTCCTCCTCCACTCCAGACACCACCACCACCCCTCCTCCACTCCAGACACCACCACCACCCCTCCTCCACTCCAGACACCACCACCCCTCCTCCTCCACTCCAGACACCACCACCACCCCTCCTCCACTCCAGACACCACCACCCCTCCTCCTCCACTCCAGACACCACCACCACCCCTCCTCCACTCCAGACACCACCACCACCCCTCCTCCACTCCAGACACCACCACCCCTCCTCCTCCACTCCAGACACCACCACCACCCCTCCTCCACTCCAGACACCACCACCACCCTCCTCCACTCCAGACACCACCACCCCCTCCTCTCCACTCCAGACACCACCACCACCCCTCCTCCACTCCAGACACCACCACCACCCCTCCTCCACTCCAGACACCACCACCACCCCTCCTCCACTCCAGACACCACCACCCCTCCTCCTCCACTCCAGACACCACCACCACCCCTCCTCCACTCCAGACACCACCACCCCTCCTCCTCCACTCCAGACACCACCACCCCTCCTCCACTCCAGACAA